>NC_089229.1:22649692-22932192 GCF_963924675.1 Phocoena phocoena
TCCCTAATTCAAAGGTCCCTGATTCATTGTAGGGCCAGTTAATGCCAAAGACATTAGAAAGGCAAGTGCTCAGATGGTTGTAGCATTCTATAAAGACCATCCTTTTGTTCCAGTATTATTTCCATACTTAGAATGTATATTGAGAATGGAATTGGAATTTTCCTCATTATTTTAATCGTATAAATATGAAGGCTGCCAAGGAGCATCTTTCATGATGGAAAAGGGATCTGTGAGATGATCACAAAGCCAGGGAAAGCAGAGGAGAGATGGAAGAGTCCTCTGCAAATTCAGCATACAAAAGTATGTAGCAAAGGATATCTTACAGTAATAACACGTTAATATTGTAACATGGTAAGAGAAAACATTAAGTGAGAAAGAAAAGATTGTTTTTGACTTAAATGAACTTTAAAACTTGTTTGAAATACAAAATACACAAAATTGTTAACTAGAAAGCATGGATAGCCCCAAAATCCATGAGGCAAACACTGAGCCAGCCTCTGAGAAAGAAGGGAGTAATTTATTCTTCTGTATTTTCTCTGGGAAAGGAAGCCTAGTGTTCCTAGAAATTCTACCCACTGCTCTCATGTTATGGAATTTACAGAATCAGCCTTCAAAAAATGGTACAACTGTGTTGAAAAGAACGGCATTTTACAAAGCGACTTTTCCCCCACTAAACAAGTTTTATTACTGAGTTACGTTAGATTTTTTCAAATGTCCATGAGTTAGTGGCTAATTCTTAATTTAGATTTTCATCACCTCACCACTGCTCAGAAAAGTTCAGCGTGTCCGTGACTTCAAAATTTTTTTTCCGTGAAGGTCTAAAGAGCAGCTTCTAATACTTAAGCACAGACAGATAATACATAACCCAAAAAAGAAGGTTAAGAATAAATTCAGTAAGCTCTTCCATCAGGAGCTTCCGATGTGACAGCTTGTTGAGTTGACAAGCTAACACACCAGCTTCAGTGATAACTTGGGATGTTGATGATATCTGTGCCCTGTTTCAAGCCAGGAACTCTGGACCGTCAACCATCTATGCCCAAAGGCATCATGCCAAGCAAAAGTGGAAAAAGGTGCTTTCATACTTGGAATTTAAACCTGATGTGTTGTATACCTAGTTTGTTAATGTGGACGGTTAACTGCCTTTTCTCAAAATATATGCTCTCCCTATACTACAAAGCTACAGTAATCAAGACAGTATGGTACTGGCATGAAAACAGAAATATAGATCAATGGAACAGGATAGAAAACCCAGAGATAAACCCACACACCTAGGTCAACTAATCTATGACAAAGGAGGCAAGGATATACAATGGAGAAAAGACAGCCTCTTGAATAAGTGGTGCTGGGAAAACTGGACAGCTACATGTAAAAGAATGAAATTAGAACACCCCCTAACACCATCTACAAAAATAAACTCAAAATGGATTAAAGACCTAAATATAAGGCCAGACACTATAAAACTCTTAGACGAAAACATAGGCAGAACACTCTATGACATAAATCATAGCAAGATCCTTTTTGACCCACCTCCTAGAGAAATGGAAATAAAAAGAAAAATAAACAAATGGGACCTAATGAAACTTCAAAGCTTTTGCACAGCAAAGGAAACCATAAACAAGAAATAAAGACAACCCTCAGAATGGGAGAAAATATTTGCAAACAAAGCAACGGACAAAGGATTAATCTCCAAAATATAGAAGCAGCTCATGCAGCTCAATATCAAAAAAACAAACAACCCAATCCAAAAATGGGAAAAGACCTAAATAGACATTTCTCCAAAGAAGATATGCAGATTGCCAACAAACACATGAAAGGATGCTCAAGATCACTAATCATTAGAGAAACGCAAATTAAAACTACAATGAGGTATCACTGCACACCAGTCAGAATGGCCATCATCAAAAAATCTACAAACAATAAATGCTGGAGAGGGTGTGGAGAAAAGGGAACCCTCTTGCACTGTTGGTGGGAATGTAAATTGATACAGCCACTATGGAGAACAGTATGGAGGTTCCTTAAAGAACTAAAAATAGAATTACCATACGACCCAGCAATCCCACTACTGGGCATATACCCTGAGAAAACCATAATTCAGAAAGAGTCATGTACCCCAATGTTCACTGCAGCTCTATTTACAATAGCCAGGACATGGAAGCAACCTAAGTGTCCATCGAGAGATGAATGGATAAAGAAGATGTGGCACATATATACAACGGAATATTACTCAACCATAAAGAGAAATGAAATTGAGTTGTGGTGAGGTCGATGGACCTAGAGTTTGTCATATAGAGTGAAGTAAGTCAGAAAGAGAAAAATAAATACCGTATGCTAACACATATATATGGAATCTAAAAAAAAACAGGTTCTGAAGAACCTAGGGGCAGGACAGGAATAAAGATGCAGACGTAGAGAATGGACTTGAGGACACGGGGAGGGGGAAAGATAAGCTGGGCCGAAGTGAGAGAGTAGCATTGACATATATACACTACCAAATGTAAAACAGATAGCTAGTGGGAAGCAGCTGCATCGTACGGGGAGATCAGCTCGGTGCTTTGTGACCACCTAGAGGGGTGGGATAGGGAGGGTGGGAGAGAGGCTCAAGAGGGAGGGGTTATGGGGATATATGTATATGTATAGCTGATGCACTTTGTTATACAGCAGAAACTAACACAACGTTGTAAATCAATTATACTCCAATAAGGATAGTAAAAAAAAATTTGTTTTAAGTTTATATATATGCTCTCCCCTTGACAACTTCGGTGCTGGAAATTCCAGTATGATTGTCATCTTATGGGCAACATTGAAGTGTTACCGTCTATCCTGTACCACAGTCAGAAAATAATAATAATAGGAAGAATTGGGAGAATCACTCAGATGGAGTCGCTTTTACGTTTTGATACTCATGTTACAAGTCTCAATTCTTTCATTCTCTGTCAAGTCCATCAGTGAGGCACATTAGATGACCAGGAGTTTGTTCTGACTGACGCAGTCAGACCTAAACACCTCCACTCTCTCTGCTAGGGAAGCTGTGATGTCTCCACCTACCCATCATGTGCTGGTACTTAACCAAGGAGAATGTTTCCAGTTAAAACCAGATCACGGATTTTTTTTAAAAACATGAACAGAAAGGATCCTATTTTCAACTGAATAAATAATAAATCGGACAATATATAAAAACCCTGTTTTAGTGGAATTGACCTTGTGATATTTCGTGGTGCCTTAGGCTGGCTGACATTGAGTGGCGTGTTTGCAGAGAGGCACACCAGGCTATCTTTTTCCACTTGTTAAATTTTTGGAATGTTTCTTATTAGATTCAGTCCAGTTCTTGGGTCCACAGGTCAGTGTTAGCTCTTATAATCTGACCTTGATATGTTTTCAAGGGTAGGAGAATTCTCTTCTTTTCTCTTTCTTCCTTTTCTTTTTCCAGTATTAAAGAAAATAAAGGGAAGGTGTTTAATGTCTAGAGGAAATGGGGCTTCTTGTGCGGTCCTGTCTCAGTTACATCCGTTTCTGTGTGACTAAAGTAATAAATCAGTAGGGACTCTTCTGAATGCATGCAGGTAACAGAAATCCAACTCAAGATGTCTTAAGCAGAAAAGGGCACATACTTGGGTCATTTTTGGTACAAAGTCTTGGTAGCCTGGGTTCAGGTGCTCATATGACATCTTGGTCTCGGGCTCTTCATGTCTTAGCTCTGCTGTCCTCTGGGTTGGCTCTTTTCCCAATCAGGCTTTCTCTACATGAGGGGAGTTTCAAGTCCAATTCCTGTTAAACTGGAACCTGTGAGAAAGAGGGCTTATCTTACCAAGGGTTCCCCCAAAAGCCCCAGGATTGAGTCCCACTGGTTCAGATCGGGCTGGTTTGGCTCTTTTATGTGTCCTGAGCTAATCACACAGGAGAGGAGCATGTGTGTGTGTGGTGTGCGTGTGCATGGTGTGTGCGTGGTGTGCGTGTGTGTGTGTGTGTATGTGTGTGTGTGTGTGAGAGAGATGCGATTAGCCAGGCATAGGTCACATGCCTGGAGATGGTTTTAGCTCCACCTGAACCACAGGAACTGAGGGATGGCAAAGAAACTCCTCCTGTGGACAGGCTTTCATGAGCAGAAGTGGCCATGGTTTCTGGGCAGACAGAAATAACAGTGGTGGACACCTGACTAAACCCATTCTGACATCCGAATTCCAAGAATATCTGATCGACAATTGTTATATTACATGGGTATTCATTTCATTTTTGCATACTTGATTTGATGAGCTTTTTTAAAATACCAGATTTGAAGTAATGAGATTAGAGTTAAAAATTCTGTCTCTGATATCTGATACCTCTGTAACCTTGAACAAGCCTCTTAGCTACTCAGAGCCTTAGTTTTCTCTTCCTCAAGTGAGATTAAGGCCCCCTCACATCACTGTTGTGAGGCATAAATAAAGCAGTAGTTGTCACAGTAGTTTACAAAGTATACAGCTCTACGTTTGGGTGTTTTTAGAAATTATTATTATTTTGAGATAACTCTGGCTTCCTTCTACACTATGCTTTTTCAACTGCAACTGGGAATAAATGCATTTTAAAGTAAAGCTCATAATATTTAGCTGTGTTTTACAAAACTATTTCTGTTTTCCAGCTGGTAGGCCCCAAACTAATACCTTTCCAGAGATGTGGAAACAATAGTTCTTAGGATTGCAAACACTGCACAGGAGGTTCCTATCTGTGTTATAACCTAGTTAGCATTGGAGCTCTTTGGAGAGGATTTATGGATGGTATCCATACTTAAGTACTTTTAAATACTTTATGAGTTAACATATATTTAAAATGTCATTATATTATATATTAACTTTTATTTCTCTTATAGTAAAGTGTATGAGTGCTAGGGGTGAGGCCTGACTCTTCCTTATTTTTTAATTCCCTGTAATAAGCATTCCATAAATACTTGTTGACCAGATTACTTTACACAGGTATTAGGCACCACAAAACCACAGGTTTCCAGGACTCCAGCTTAGACACAAACTGGGATGGTCTCAAATCTTTTAGAGAAACAAACTACCTGGAATAGTAGCATATCATCTGCCCAGCTTAGATCTGGTAGTTAGTTCATTGTCATTATCGTCAGAGCCAGCACTGATTAATACAACTTTAAAATGAGAAAACTGAGGCTCGGAGACTTTGTGTTGTTGACCCAAGGCCACAGAGATTGTAAGAAGCAGAGCCAGGATTTGAACCCAGGCTGTCTAGCTTCAGAGCCTGTGCTTTAAGCACTGTGATGATGAACACCCTGGTTGTGTCTATACCAGCAGACATGACACATTCTAAAAATTCTAGAACCCCAAAAGGCTTCAGTGCATTTTTTTTAGTCCTTTGACAAATTCTGTTACTAATATCTAATACTTTATGTAAGTGCAAAGTTAGTAGAGAATCGAACCTCTAAGGTGGTGTGGATAAACATTGTATTTAAAGAAGATCCTTTGCTCTTGACATCCAACTTTTCATTCTTTGCAAATCAGGGGTAGCAAACAATTGCTTCACATAACCAGTTGTGAAATGTTGTGACCACCCCCCCCCCCTTTCTGTATCGGTCTCTACTTTGAGGCTTGAATGTAGTATCACAAAAATTTATAGTAACTTGCAATATCTACATGCATTTATGGCTAGAGGATCCTTTTGTGCTTCTGTTAATGAAAAGCAGAGAACTTCAGGGTGGGAGGGGGCCAGAAAATGTGTCTCGATGCAGCACCCCTTCTAATACATCCTTAATAAACAGCCGCAAGTTTATTCCTGAACCTGTCCCTGTAAGGCAGTCCCCACTTTGTGAGGCAGCCAGCCCCATCATCGTCAGAAAAGTTCTAATTAATAGAACTCTTGCCTTAGATTGAATTGAAAGCAGCCTCCTTAAAGCTCCCATGTAGTTAGTTAATGCTATCTTCTGAAAACATGAAGAGTATATCTACTCCCTCTTGCTGAGAATAGTTCTTTAAGACTAAAGACAATTTGATGTCTTCCCTTCACTATATTAACCACATCCACCTCTTGCCAATAGCATTCTGATAAGTGGGACGCAGGCTACACAGCATCCGGATTCCCCAGCTCTGGGCATGTCAATGCCGTTTTAGAACTTGGTCAATGCTCAGTGTATCAGTGATCCTTCCCAACTATGTAATATGCTGCTTTTAAAAGTGTACCTCAAAAAATTGTGCCTTTCAAGTAATTCCTCCAGTGTATTGATTTCAGTACTGAACAATGCAGAACTGAGGAAAAAGTTCTTCTGGTAGCCTTCTACCAGACACCTCTTAGGCTGGCATCATGCAAGAGGATTAAATCAACCAGACCTTGTTTCCCCGTACATTCCACAAGGAAAACATGAGGAAATAGTGTGGTCTCAATAAACATCATTGAATGAATGTCCTGTCCAATACCTCTCTTTTTTTTTTTTTACCAGAGGCAGGAACCAATGTTGAGCATATAGTTAATAAATGGGTGGAAATTTTAAAAATGACATTGTCGATTTACAAGAAGGGAACATAATGTATATTTTAAAGAGATGTTACAGGCAGAGAACAATTAGTACTTTGCAAAATGGAATTTCTTTGCAGCAGTTCATGTTATGATAAAAAGCAGATCGGTGCAGTTCTGAATGAGTGATTAATATTTCTGCTAATGGCCCTGAAAAATGTTTGTATCAAGAGTCGTGGCATCCAAACTTTGAGGGAGAACAAGTAAAATAGCCCATATTGCAAGAAACAGCACGATCCCAATTGACTTAAATTCCCTGCAACATCCAGGGAACCTGGGGAGCTGAACAGTAAGATCTGGATTGTATAGACAGTGTTCCATTTTTTTTCCTCTGCTCTGTTTTTTCTTTTCCTGTGAAGAGATTTCATAAATAATTGTGTAATGTCATTTAGGGCTACAACTGTCATATTAGGGAATGCAGGTTATGTATTATCTCTACAAATGAACAACAGGTCACATGGCTATAGTTCTCTCCTATTTCAGCAGCTGAGAGCTTACTTTATGTGCTGTCAGTAGCAGAATCAGAGTTTACAGGGAAAGAGGGAAGAAAGATGGTGGGGGGTGGAGAAAAGGAGGGAGGAGTGGGGAGGGAAGGAGACAGGGAGGAGCGAAGCAGGAAGGAAGTGAGTGAGAGAAAGCTGTAACTTTGGGCAGGCAGCAAGTAATATCAGAATTTGTATCACGTCAGCATACTTACGATGAGACCGAAGGTAGTGTTTACTTCCTCCCACTTTTGCTAGATTGATTAATTCTGATGCCAGCAATAATGGGTCACACATGGAAAAACACCTATTGGCCTGGCTTTTCACTTCCAGCAGGTGATTACCAATCTGTCCAAGAATTTCCCTGATACGGGGTCAAGTCCACAATCATGAAGGTTTGAGAAGACTGCTCATCAGAAAAGTGAAGAAATGACGGGAAGCAGGATTTTTTAGCCCAGCATTCCCTGCAAATAAAATAGTTGATCCAAAACCTTTCAGAGAAAGGGCCAGTGGTAAGAAAGCCTGAACTTGTGACGTTCACGACATAGTTGAAGAGAAGAATCACACATGGTTGTTAGAGAGTGTCTACACATTGCAAAACTCACCCGTGAAGAGAGGAGGAGGATGGTTCCCACGTCTACGACGGTGGGACGGAAAAATAAGATGCTGGCCTGCGACTTCTGGGTAACTCAGGAGAGACAAAAGCTTCTGATTTCTGGTTTCCAGGCAGGGTTTGGTTGGTGCCCATGGAAGAGGAGGCTGCGAGCGCTGTCGCTGCTGAAGAAAAGAGGTGTTTTCTTTTGCATACGAGGTGTTTGGTGCATTGTTCCTTGACTGATCTGAATTTGTCTGACTCCATCCTTTGACAGATCTCATCTCGTTTTATTCTCTGCTCAAGGAGGCGCTGAGTTTGCTGGCTGCTGACCGACGCTTCCTTTGTTAGGGTGCCCATTTTTCTTTTGCCTTTGAAGCTGTTTTGTTCTCTCTTCAAGTTTGTTTTTGTTTTATTTTAGAAGAGCTGTCATCCAAGAGAAGAAATGGACTTCATTACTCTTTTAACTTCCACTCTGAACCTTTCGGATTTCTTGTTAGATTCTTTCTGGTCAATTTCTGAACACCCCAAAGTGTGAAAAATTATGACAAACATAAGGGAGAAACAGAGGAAAAGCTTTCTTTTTTTTTTTTTTTTTTTTTTTCCGAGCTAGAACAAGGCAGAAAATTTCATCTCTGATAGAATCTGACCAGAGGGCTCTATTCACACAAGCTTCTTTATTAAACTAGCTACACAGCATCGGCAGAATCCCGAAGGTTTTCAGAGCCTAATTGGTGTTACTGAGTGGGTGGAGCTATCGCCCACTTGCTGCTTCTAAGGCCCATCAGCCTCTGAATCCCAGTTTACCACATACTGGTCCTGACAAAGGAAAATGGATCATGTCCATAGCAATCCCTATTCCATAAACGTTGACTAAAAGCAGGGCTGACCCCTACTCACTTTGCGACCCATGCCTTGTACCCAATAGATGAGCAGTAATTACCTCTGGATGAATGTCAGGGTGCCAGGAAGACAGGTTCTTATGCTGTAAACGTTTTTCCACATTTTCAATCTGTGCCTGAAAGAATAATCCCTTTGCAGCGTAGAAAGCATAGACTTAATTTGGATATAATATGCTGGGTTTTGGGGGAAGACTTCTCCGAGAAGGTGACACTGGAGTAGAACGTGAGGTATGGGAGCTGGTCCTGCAGCGTCTGGAGAAGGGGAAACAAGGGCAGAGGCTTTGAAGCAAGAGTGTGCTTTGCTGTCCAGAACCGAGTGAGCAAGAGAGCAGAGAGGTAAGGGCGGGCATGGGAGCCGGAGGATGGAGATCCTTGCCGGCCATCATTAGGACTCTGAATTTTCTTCTGAGTTAAATGGAGCAGAACAGCATGATCTCGCTTTCACTTTAAATGGATCATTTGGGCTGTTGTATTGAGAATAAACGCTAAGGGGGCAAGGATGAGAGCAATGAGTTTGGAAGCCTAATGGAAGAATCCAAGTGAGAAAAGGTAGTGACTTGGACCAGGTAGTGATAGGAGGGTGAGAAGATTTTAGAAGTAGATTCAGTAGGATTTGCTGCTGGAATGAATGTGAAATGTGAGCAAGAGGACGACCGCAACTGGAAGAAGAGGGTTGCCATTTGGTGAGATAAGAAAGCTTACAGGGAAGGGGGAGGTGATCCGGAGCTTGGTTTGGGGCATTTAAGGTTAGGATACCTCTTAATCACCAAGATTAAGAGAGGTGTTAAGAAGGCAGCTGGATGTCTGAATCTGGAGTTCAGAGGAGAGATCTGGGCTGGAGACATAAATTTGGGAGTCAGGACAGGATGAGACCACCTGGTAAAGCCAGAGAAGGAAAAGGGATTGAGGTCTGATGCTCCAGGGACCAGAGGATGATAGGAGCCAGCAAAGGAGGCTAAAAAAGGAAGGAGTGATCAAGTGTCAGGAGGTCAAGGAAAATGAACAGTTGGATTTGACAAAATGAAAAAAGCAGTTTTGGCAGAGTAGGCTCAGGTGAGGACAGGAGAAGGGGAAGCAGAGACCATATAGATACTTCTTGGGGGGATTTGCTTCTTAAAGAACAGGAATTGGAGCAGGAGCTCAGGGAGAATGTTGGGTCAAGGAAAGGGGCTTGTTTGCTTTTAATGGAAGATGTTTCAGTACTTACAGGGAATGTTCCAGTAAAGAAGGGAGAAGAGACGGTGAAGGAGAGAGAATTTATTGTAAATTACTGGGTTGCTACCAACTGAGCAAAAAAGAAGTCAACCTTTAGGAGAAAGACTTTGGATATAGGTAATATGCTTTTTAGTTTGTTACTAGATTTGAATGCAAATGTGTGGTATTTTCTGAACTGTATTCGTGCTAACCTGAGATACATAATGGTAACAATAGCAATATGTGTGCTGCATTTTAAGAAAACATTTCCAGAATCAGGAGAGAGGTCTGAACTCAAGATAAAATTGTGTACCTCTCAAAGTGTGCTAACTTCATCACCAAAGAAATAAACATTAAATTATTGATATCTCAGTTCTAAGATCGCTATACCTTAACCCCCATTTATTTGGATTTCATGGTAATTCAAGTTCAGATCAACTAAATTAAGCTTCACAATGTATGAGGAAAAGGAACTGAGAGAAAATTAATAAGCAAATGAAATTGCAAAGGGTGTTGACCATCCTTTTACAGAATTGTTTCCAGGCTCGTACAAGCAGCTCTTTAGCATATAGGTGTTCCTCTCTCTTCAACAAAGTCAGCGGTGCTTTTTCAGCCTTTATCAGGAAAAACGAGACCATCTCTAACAAGAAGTCTGCAAGGTTAATCTCTGGTGCATTTTGCCAGAAGTGTGTTGTCAGTGATGTAGTTTACTGAAGGCACAAGTGGCAACAACAAAGTAGATCAACTAAACGTGATAACGAAGAGCAGTAATTAATGTTCCTATGGTGCTTGACCATTTGCCGAGAAATATTGAACACATTCTGTGATTCCATTCACTCAATCAATACGTTTGATGGCTTCTGTATTCCAGGTCCTAGAAACAGAGATGTGAAAAAGTTCCCTCTCGCGTGGAGCCTAGCACGTGCCACACGACAACCTGATGAAATAAGCAGGCCAAGTGCTATTCTTCTTTTCTTTACACATGAGGACATTCTAAAGTTTAATTAAAACTTCGATTTAAATCACTTCTGTTCTAGGAATTGGGTCCCCAGATGAAGTTTTCTCACTGCTATTTTCTTTCTAAAAGCTTTTGAACACTCTGTACTTCAATGCATGTTGTACCCTGAAGTATTATCTTCATAAATGTAATGAAATTCTGCAGGGGAAACTCTTTTACATTTAAAAAATTCATTCCAACACTCAGCCTGGTAACCATGTGTCTAGAAGAAGAGCCATTTCATGTTATGAAGACACCAATTACAGCTGGTCTACCTTAAGCTACTGCCCTTACGCGCCTGGTAAAGTCTTTGCTACCGTCAGCATTGCTGTGACGTCTGACGTGTATCAGCTTTTTAAGAAACAATCTCCATAACTAAAATACAATTAACTGCCTTTATTTTAAACTCTGTTTTTTGAATCTGACTTTTTATCATTTGCACTGAGGCACATAGTTATTGGAAATGAGAGAGGATTTCCTTTATCAAGTTTGAACATACCTTATAAGTGAAAAATAGTTATTGTAACACCTTTAAAAGGTATATAAGCCACGTGGGAACTCTCTCCAGTGTATATGACTAGAGGTGGGTTTTATTTCTTCACTGAGAAAATCTCATATGGATTTTTAAAAATAAAAATAATTATGGCACAAGACCCTCCCTTCCCTCCTTAACTCTCTGGTAACTTCTGTGACTGTTGGAAGATATATTCATGTAACAGGATGCTAAGGAGGAACTTGCCTGTAGGTACTAAGTATTGCACGTTCTAAAGAGAGAGCTGCTGATAAGGGAGCCAGACACCCTACTTGGAATTTACCAACAGGTGGCGAACCCTGCCCTGCACAGTCAGCCTCCTGTCCACAGAGTCAGAAGATTGGTGCTGGGGGCGGGCCAGGGGGGCAGAGAATTGTCTGAGCCACTGTGGAAAGAACGGAGGCTTCTCCTCCCTTCCCATGGGAAGGGGAGAGAGCGCATCCCCATGCAACCCAAGCCTAAGGAGAAGGTCTCCAAGAGGAATGCTCACCCGAAGTGAGGGAACCAAGCAGAGGGGAAACTGGTATCTCTCTCCCTAGGTGAACTTCTGGGAGCAGATGCAGATAAACCAACCTGAACTGAGGAAGAGAGAACTGGAGGGAGATGTCCTGGCAGAGAGGAGGATTGGTCACAGAGCCATGCTCTGCATGGCAAGGATGTATATATGTGCTGTGGATGAGCGGTCAGGAGGCGGGGCTTGCGCACGCTCCCCTGCACCCCACCCAAGGGGCGTGCACGTGTCCTACCTAGGAAGGCTGGATGGGGTTGGGGAAAGTCAGGCTAGAGCCAGATTTCTCACATCAGGGACTGTGCAGTAGGGACATCCCTCCCCAGCAAAGACCTCCAGAGAACCTCCACAGATACCGTAGAACCCAGGGCGGGGCAGCTCCTATAAGAAGGATCAGAGACCAAGTTAGTCAGTGACAACCAGCAGGGAGAATTCAGCCACTGCCAAGTAAGAGAGAGGCCCTTGTCCTTCTCCTGTATCCTCCGGCCCAACTAAGTGCATGAAGGAGATTGAGCTTGGCGAGGGGGACATCCAAGGAGGACCACGCCACCCTACCTCGGGTTTCTTTAAGCCTCAGGACTGGCGTGTGGTGGGGAAGGGCAAAGTTTGAATCATAAATGGTATTGGAGTTTTATAAAAAAGTGAATTCTTCATAACTCAGAGTGACCAGGAGGTCATGCAGGCTGCCCAGAATGTCAATTGGCCTGTTGCCCACCGGGGAGGAGGGACTGGGCATGGCCCATTTGGGAGGAGTTGACTGGAAAACAAAACTTTTAAGGTATTTGAACCCCTGTGGAGTTGAGACTGTTCCATGAACTGGCTCCATTTATATATATTTGTTTCAGGATTAGTAAACAGCCTCCATATAACTGAATATTCTCTCCGTCTTCTGGTGAGGTCAGTACTGGGCTGGCATTCCTCCCTAGCCATCCTGGCAGGCTGACACGTTGTGACACTTCCCTGTGTGACCACAGCAAGCCACTTAACCTCTCTGAATGTCCTTCTCTTCATCTGTCAGATGACAGGTGATCCCTGGGTTACTTCTAGCACTAAAAGTCTGTGAAAGTTCTAGAAGATGTAATTTCTGTAAAAGAACTATCTCAGAACTGTGGGTGACAGTGCTTTAAGGGTATCCTAGAAGTATGTTTGGTGCCGGTTAAGATGGTAATCCTGCTGAAGCATGGAATTAATATATTTAAATCAGATGACACCTATTGGAGACGAGGCTGGGGGTTTAATGGCCCCAAGACTTAACTTGCTAGAGATTTAATTTTTGCAGAGAAGGAAGGGGAAGATGCCCCTGTGGAGAAAATAGCATGAAGTTTAGAGCAGAAACTGAGAATAGCAGAGCTGGTTTAAGTGGGAGGTGGTTGGAGGTGCCTTTTGGTCAGACCCCAGGTATCTTACTTTCTTAACAGAATGCCAATTACCTGACAGTCTGTCCCCGGCAAGCCATCCAGATGACAGAAGGGATGGAAAGCAAAGATGTAGGTGTGTGGGGAGCTGCCTTTGGAACAAAAGAGAGAGATATGTTAAATTTCTGGTGAGCGTTTCTGGGAGGATGGAGGTGGGGGAAACATTTAGCCAGGGATAAGCTTTCTTTTCCACAGCGCATTTGCTGATGATATTGTTCTTTGCTGGGTTTCTAAACTGTGTTGTGGTTACGTTCTTATCTCCTTCCTGCACTGATCGTTGTGCGCTCTGCTTGTGAATTCTGGGGATGTTCGCAGTGCTTGGCTGAATAAGTTCAGGCGTTCTGCCATTTTCTGTGATTCAGTTTCATGGTGTCTTTTAGATGATGGAATTCAGGAAAAGAACTCTGTAAAGGTCAAGCCAGGAGTCTCGTTGGTTTATCTGGTGGTTTCTGCTGTAACTCCTGGGAGGGTGTTGGTTCATTTGGCATTTGGTTCTAAGCAAGCGTTACTGCCTTTTAATAATTGTCGGTTGTTCAATTGTTAATGGTGTGGTAGAGAATCCGAATCATGGAGCAGATTCATTAGGCTCACAGACATCAAATGGTGTTCCCCAAAGTTTCTGGTTGAGGGACGGAGCTGAGCTTCCCGACCCCAGCCCCTCCCTGCTGTGCCTCCTTGGGGCCCCTCCACCACCACACATTCCCTCTGCTGGGCAGCAGACTGACACTTCTCCCTTGTTAATCGCAGAGCTTTGCTCTTGAGAGCTCTGGAGGGGAAAAGTCTCTCTAGGTTTATCAACTTGAGCAACGACTAAGTTAGGAAAGTTATTTTATTGCATTGTTTGCTCTCGGTCATTTGAAGATAAGAAAATTAAAATGTTTGACCTGTGTTAAAGATTTTTTTCCCATCCTTCTTGAACTTCATAAAAATATTTATCCTCTGAAACGAATGACATGAAGAGGGAAGGTATTTCCGTTCTCTTCGGCAAATGTAAAACACAGTTTGCTTTTTCCAAGATGTGAATGGATTGGTAATTTCCCTTGACATAATACTAATGCATAAATGGTCTTTTTTTTTTCCAGCCGACCCAAAAGTGTTTTTAGGCAAAAGAATGACTTGAAAGTCAATTATTAAACCTCGGGCACCCTAAAGGGTTTTTTGGTGTTTTGAGTTGTTGTTTTTTTAAGAAATATGATTCTTTGCTTTTTATTATTTTCCTCCTTCCCTTCTTTGATGCTACCTTGGTAGCTGCCGTGTTTTAAATATTGACAAGATGAGATAGTTTTCTGTTTATATCAGCAGTCGTCTGTCTGTGAGATATGGACGAATCAGAACGCTGGATTTCCTTTCTCAGCCATCCATCAGGTTCATAATGTAAGGTTACAAACGGTTATTTTTCTCTTCCTGAACTTGAGCTGTGTCGTGTGTTGCAAAGTGTCGTCAGTAGCTATAGGGACCATGTCCTGGCAATGCAGAAAATTTGTGATGTCTAACAACTCCTGAGATTTCTTTTGTCTCTTATACTTCATTCACTGTGCCTTGTGACTAGTTAACGTGCAAACATTGTCCTAAAATAAGAAACATACTTGGTTTTGAAGTCTACAGTTAAAATCTGTCCCATGTGAGTTTGGCTTTCATCCCAGGTGTCTGCGTTAACTTGCTTTTACAGGAAAAAGGAAAAGGGTAAATTGATATATATATATACCCATGTATATATCAGTGTTATTCTTCCCCATTTTGTATTTCCCATGTCCATGGGCTATTCGGTCCTTTGTGCCTAACAGTTCTCAAAGGTTCATGCACTTTACTTGTGAGAAATATTTGAGTATGATTTGCATGATATTCTATATAAGTTTTATGCAAATATGGGAGGAGTATAGCCAGGAGAGGCACCATTACCGCTACAAAGTGGTTCTCAGCCTTTTTCTTTTTTTCCACTTGACAGTACTGAACTGATCTTTGGGATGTGTGTGAAATCATGACCTGTTTTACTCTGAGCTGCTTAATATTCAAATATTCACAGTTCACTTTGCATACTTTTTAAAAATTCATTTTTGTTTGGAAAGTAAACATTTTAACGTCTGGGGTTTTTTTCCATTTTGTATTTTAAAATCCAATTCTATTTTCACACTCTGTTAAATTTCTCTTATTGGATAGCCTGCTGTCTAAGAGGTTGAGACATTTGGTTGAGAATCACTAAGCAGAGCTCTTGGGGTGGCATGCAAAGGGCCTCTTTCGAGGTGCCATGTCAGGCACACCCCTCCTCCCGTGCATGGGAATTTCTGGCACTTGGGGACCACAGTGTCTATACATTGCCTGGTACTGATGCTCCAGTGACCCAGCAGTTCCTCCTGAACACGTAAATTCTAACCAGTGCTTTTTCGTGTTCAGAAGTGGCCATCTCTGCTCTTTATCATCAAAAGGAACAAATTCAAGATAACCAGCTGCATTTGACCAAACCAGCATTCTTTATTCTTGAAGATGTTTTAAAAGAACTGAAGCAGCATCTTGCTTTCATGTGTGTGTGAATGTTTGTAGGAGACCTTTCCTTACATTCACATCCAAATACATGTGTACATATTTAGAAATATAGAGCTATATGTAGCCTTCTTCAAAGCTGTAGAGATAATGGAAAGTAAATGTAATTGCATATATCATACATGTTTGGGTAGCCCATCTCTGTTATATGTCAGAATTATTGAAAGTGAAACCTGAAAATAACAGTCATCATTTAAAATCATTTTAGTTTTTCATTAAGTGTTCTCAGTAGAGAATAATGTTTGTTAATATTCAGATCTAAATTTACAAGCAGGTAGGTGGGAGCAGTTCCTAGTAGAAAAGACTTAAAAGCTTCTATTAAAAAAATCAATTAAATCCTAATTTTAAAAATTCTTTAAAGAATAATACAAGGCCTGGAAAATACCATATCTTCCTGTTCATGTTAGGAAACTAAGTCATAATCATAGCTTTTAATTATCTACTGACGTCCTTACAAAACTGTTTTCTCAGGAAGTAAGTAAGAATATAGATGGCGTTTCCCCTTTGTATTCTCAGAACATATAGAATATGTGATATCTTCAGTTTCCATTTTTGGGGGTAGAGAGCTATATGATGTGATGTTTTAGAATTGTATATCTGGTGCACATGAACTAAAACCTTGCAGTTTTACCACCCTTTGAAATAATGAAAAGATTAAAAGCTACATTTTGGAATCCGCCATCCAATAAAAAGCTCTGAAATTTTGCAAATTTTTTTCTGTGTTATAACTAAATTCAGTTAGCAGTTTTATACTTTCAGCTGGTGGTATGAGACATTTAATTTAATTACATTATATTGGGTACGGCCCAATTATAATCCTTCAAACTCAGCAGGCTATGAATTTCTAGTTGGCAGTTGGCAAATACCTGTTAAGCAGAATCAATTCTCCGTTTAAAACTTTAATCTCAAATTATGTTTTTCTTTCGTATTGGAAGGTTAATTTTTATTTGAGTTTGAAGGGGTAGTTAATAATGTACATTTTCCTCTGTTTAACTGATATATATTAAAGGAAATAAATACATACGTATATGCCAAGTAAACAAGGTTTTAATCCATGGCCAAATTCTTGGACTGTTAAGAGCATTCAATACGTGAACCTAAAGAAAAGGTTTTTCTCTAAGTATTTTAAGCTTTAAAGAAATATCCTGAAGATATTTAGTAAGAGGGCCTTGGATCATTTTAATTTCTCTTCTGCAATTTCTTAAGCCTTTTATAAAGCACTGCCAGTCACTAATAATTTACGGTATGACAGGCTTTTACCCCAGGCTTTTTCGATTTTACTTTGTTATTCTAACTAAATAGTATTGCTTCATTGTAACCCATGTTTAGATCTACTTTTCAGTAAAGATAAGACTTGATTATAAACCATTATTTCAGGCAAAAGACTTTTTAAGTCTGTTTGATTTTTATTTAATATTTAACAAGCATTTTTAACTGGGAAAGTATTAATGTTTTAAACTTACCTGAAGAAATACAGATATTATCTAGATATGAATGTACTATTTAACAAGAGCTAATACCGGGCTTCAAAACTGAAATTATTTTATATGCGAGGCAAAACCCCTTCTTTGCTTTTTGGTCTCTACAGCTCCTCCATATTATCACTGCTCTACCTCTTTCCTCCATAGCTCATTCCTGCTGTAATTCAGCCTCCAAAAGCATGGGGACCTAAGGCACCCTTGTTCTCCGAGCACTTTTGTTTTTACTGTCCGTCAACCAGGTGAAGCTGGATCCCACCCCAAGGATCAAGGCCACATCTGCCCTTTACAATAGAGTAATGAAGAGTCCATCCATTCCCACTGAATTGATTCCAAAGAGAAAAATCAACACATACAAGCAGAGTCTTCTAAATATTCTTAGATCTAAGGTTAAAAAAAAAATCAGTTGATGAATTTCCAGGAAGAAAGGAAAATTATTTCCTTATAAATTCAATTTTAAGAACACTTTTCCCTCTGTTTGAAAACGAATTTCTGGAAATAGCACTAAGTATGACAAAATTCAGTTTCTATTTCCAGAAAGGTAGATTCAGTCCCTGTAGGGAATTTTTAAAATATTTGGACTGGAGCAAAGTTTTCTGGGCCTCAAAGAAAATGAAGTAAGGATCCTGTTTCTCTTCCCTATAATTATCTGCCCCCATTGCACGTAGGGAAAGTGTGTCAGATCACTCTGGATTCAAAGCAGTGGTTTGTGATTTCTGGACAAAGTGGAGTCCTAGGAGAGCAGATGATGGCGCTGCCTAAACAGATTAAATGGAAGCACCACTAATTTCTTCAAGTGGTTATCAAATAAGAGATGGAAATGATCTCCAGACCGAGGTGCTGTGTGCTGGGGCTTGTCATTCCCAAAATGGCTGCTGCGACTCCTGTGGATGATGTAAATATTTGCATCGGCATTCTGCTTTCAGTGTATGTGGAACTCACACTGAAATTCAATTATAAAAGTGCCTGAGTTAATTCAGCAATTAGAGAATGAGTTTGCATATGATTTGCATGCTTAATGTACGAACACCTCAAATTGTCCCCATAACCCCAGCCTCACCCACCCATCCCCACCCCTACCCCCCAACCCTTGCCCCACAACCCATGGTACCCCCAGCTCCTGCCATGTCTGTTCAGGCTTTTCTGAAAACTGCCCATTGAGCTTGGCCAAGGTGAACCTCAGCTAAATGATGACAGGGCTAACGTGAAGATTGGATGCTTGCTTTGGGTTGTCACATCAGCGGACACTGGGTCGAAGGATCTTTTGAGGTCAACCAGCTCCTTTTGTATCATTCCACAAAGTTGTGTGCCAACTTCTGTTGTTCCGTTAACAGTGTTACCTGTGACTTAAATGTACAACACCTGTTTGCTATGTTGTTGCTTTATCAAGGGAGGGGGGAGAACAGGGGAAAAGGTTAATGGGGGGAGATTAGAGGATGATTTGCTAGATGCGAGGAGAGCTTTTAGTTAAGAACTCACAGCTGCATGTTTCCAGAGTTTTACCTTATTTAAAGGTTATTACACTCAGCTTCAAAATAATATTGAAATTCACATATTCTGCATTTTTAATTTTATACTAGTTTTTTTAAGACCAAATCACAGCCAGTTGAAATAAAGACTGGAGAGATAATAAAGATCCAAACATTTGAGAGAGAAGGAAAAGAAAAGATCAAAATAGGAAGTCAGAGGAAAACTTACTCCTAATTAATTAATTGCAATCAGTTATTGCTTTCACGAAATAACAGTTTGTATAAACATGAAGAAAAAACTCAAGAATGAGTCAGGGATGGGTCATAAAACATAGGATTTCTGTTTAAAAATGCCAAAGTAAGTATTCCAGGTAAAGCCTTAACAATATCAACAGACGGGAGATGGGAGAACGGAGCCCCGTGAGAGTAAATCAGCAACTAGAACAAAACTAACACACAGAGTAGCTCAGGGCAGAGCGTAAGAGACGAGCAGAGGGGTTCTGACTGGTCACACACTCTGGTGAGAAGCCAAGGAGATACTACAAGGCTCACTTTGCTCTTCCCGTGGTTGGGAGTCACCCGTCTTAAGGAGAAAAGCTACAGGCTCTCTGCTTCGTGAAAAGGCTTGTGCATTCCTCTGCCTCTATGACAAGGCCTTTGCATTCCTAAGGGGCTCTAGAATTCTTTTGTTTTTTAAAGCCAGTTAGAAATTTCCAGACGGCAAAGCCTATAACTAACCCTTTCCAGTAATGACAGCCACCTCATATTCCTCCTAATGTAAGTCCAAACTGCACAGAAAAAAAGCGGAATGGTAGTCGTCTTCCCCAAAACACACACCCTGTTTAAGCTATTCCTGGAGACTTGGGGCTCTTAATCTTTTGAACTTTCTAGAGCATTTCAAAGAATTTAATGAAAGTTACGGACCTTTTTCTCCCAAAACATACACCTACATCCAAAATTTGGCATTCTTATCCCAGACTTCTTGAAAATCCTCCTTAAGAAATCCTAGTGCCAACCCATTTGCCAGTACTTCTGTGGAACTTTGTCTCTAGCCAAGGTTTTATTTGGTTTTGGAGCTCATGAGACCTCTTTATACTCTTCCAGCTCCTGAGAAAGGTAATTTCTCATAATTCCGTAAGACCAACCAAATCCAAGTTAGAGGAGAGTGGCTTTGGAAATCTGCCTGTTGTCTAGATTGAGTTATGTCCAACAAAGAACCAAATCTTGAACAATCAGAATCTTTACGAGGGAAAGGAGTGAGAAATCTCCCAACACAGGCCTTTGACTTTATAGATGCTCATACTAAACCATTACAGTAATAAAACATATCGAGGTTAACCTCATGGAAAATGATAATTAAAATGATAGAATGTGCTTCTGTCTTAGGTCTGTCTTTGTGGACATTTATGTACTATATGATATACCAGCATATGGGAATGTGCTTGTATCTGTGATTAGCATCCTCAAGTACATGCATGTGCATGTATGACCAAACCTGGTATTTAAATATTTATTCTTCATTCATGCTTTAGGTTTTCTGAGGGAGCTGGCAGAGTATATCCAAGACAACCACAGTAGTATTGTATTGATACAAATGATTTCAGAGGAGGGAAGCTAGGTATCTTCCGTTAGTATATTTTTCTTCTAAAATTCTGTTTAGTGTCACACCTACTGTATCTTTTCTCCAGAGATATAAAATTATTCAGAGTACGTGGTACATGTCCTAACTGGGAACTGAAATCGATGGAACTGTGTATTCTGAATGCAAAAGCAGTTCAAACTAAAAATTTCAGTCAAGTTTAAAAACAGAAAAGTCTTTCAAAGATTGTATGTTCTTTTCTGTTGGAACAGAAAATTAGTAAATCATTTATGAATATATTCATGTTTTATTTTAAAATTACTTATCTTAGGGTGTCGTTCGAAAAATAGAATAGGTCAACTTCTTTCATACCTCAAAAATTAACTCAGCTTTGGGAAGACATATAAAACCATAACAAACATATAATATACATTTGCACATTTACAGCACACAGGTATAAGATGAACTCAGGCCAGCTATAGGGAATGAACTTGGCCTACTGCTCATGTTACCTCTAGAATAAATGTGATTTTCAGACAGGAGACTGGGGAGAACCTTCCATTACCTTGCGACCTCCAAACGAAGCCACAGCCTCAACTCCAGTGCAGTACTGGCAACACCACCCGGAAAAGCTCATCTTCCAGTCGTGTGATTACAAAGCTTTTGTAAGTTACCCAGAATTCAGTACTTGGGTACCAGCAGGGATAGAGGGTGCATTTCTAACCTGTTTACTTTTATATTGAAGGTATCCCCAAATGTCCATCACTGAAATTCCTAAAATGTTTTCCCCTTCTCTTTTTTCTTAAAGTAGCCTTCTCACCACAGAGAAAGTCCAAATAAATAGAGCTTTATAACCCTGTTAATCTTGTAAGCTTAAGGTCTGTTCTGTCGTCTTATATAGTTGTATATTTTAAATTAAATGTGATAAACTGCTATCTTAAAATGGAAATGAGTATAAATATAGCACATATAGACATTTCCACTTACAAATCTCAAAACATTGGGTCTACTGCTCTATATAAATACCAGATTCTTTTCATTGTCATCATTTGGATTATATTACAGTACTGGGCTTTTTTTTTTTTTTTTTGAAATAGGAGAGAGAATCAGGCTTAGCTGAGAATTGTGAATGATATGAACAGGTAGATGTTCAAAAGATACCATTGGTTTGGGGGCAGGTGGTTGTCATGACTACAGCAGGGGAAGTGGCTGAACCCAGGACAGAGCGTTGAAACTGTCTCTCTTTAAAATAAATGTCTCAATTAGGACAAAGTTTCCTGATACCTTAAAAGATAAGGATTTCACCACGATCATTTTCCTTAATTTGATGAAGATGTGGATGTTCTGATTCTCTCACAGCAGTTTAGGCTTTTTTTTCATTTTGTGCTCTCTGCACCTCTTTAACTGCTTATATCTTGAAGCATTGGACTCATTTCAATAGTGATCTTCCCAGAACCGGGGGATTGAAATGCCTCCCTCCTCCAAGGCTCAGATGCCAAATCCCTGAGCAGGGCTTTCTTGGAAGGCTTTGACCAAACCCTCTGCTATTGTGCCCTTGCACAGCCTCTTCAAGTCAGGGACCTCCCGGGTCGGTAGGACTGATTCCCAACCCAGTTTTTGCAGAGTGCCAGGGTCTCCTCAGTCATGTCAGGAAAATAATTATTTTAATGCACTCTTTTAAAAAAGACATATAGAGCTCTTTCTATTTTTTGAAGGGAATTAGAGAAAAATGATAAATGGAAAGAGCCCCGTTGAAGCTTCAAAAGGTTGAAGGGGAGTCAACTGATAGAAAGACAAAATAGACATTTTGCTAAAAACTATTTTCCCCCCCCAGCCAGAATTTGAAGCATGCGTGACGATTTGTACCAAGGCAGTATTGGAGCCGATCACCTAACAGCAAAGTGGTTGGTCATTCCTGGGAGGAGACATTCTCATCCTTCTCCTGCCCCATTCAGCCCCTCCAGTGTCAGTTTGCACCAAAGACTCAGCTCTCTGGGCTGTGGAACAACTGTGAATGACATTCCCCCTCCCCGCACGCTCCCAGCCTGTTCTCAAGTGGATCAACCACAGGGCACACAGCTGTGAATGAAAAAGGTCCAAAACCGCATCTCTGCCTCAGAACAGCCTAACATTAATTACCTATGCAGCCAACTAAGTCCAAATGGGGTGCATGTTGCTTAGCTTCTCAGCTGTCTCATACAACCCTGTAATTACATAGATAGTGATGTGATTTATTTTTGCAGACATAGCTGCCTCAAAAAACAAGGGAAAACATTTTTAGATGCCCCCGTTTTGCAGTTAAATATGATCTGAAAGATGGCGTCTTTAGAAACTGCTACAGTTTTATTATAAAGAGCAATTTACAGCTTTCAGAACTGTGCTTAATTCTGCTGCATTCTCTCTATACGTGCATTTATTTGTTAGAATTAGTTACCGTTCGTTTTTAAAAGTTATGCAGCAGCCTACAGCCAGCACACCTGGCCAGTAGTACTTCTACAGTCTGCTTTTAAATTGCTACTCAGATTTATATTCTGTTTTTCATAAATCGTTAAATTTTTTTTGTATTTCAGTATTTAGGTTCTATGCTGATAAAAGAGCTCAGGGGGACAGAATCAACCCAAGATGCTTGTGCAAAAATGCGGGTAAGTTTGCCAAACCATTTTATTTCTAGTCACTGAAATACTAAATACTGGCTGTGGATACAGATTGCCACTTTTCAAATTACTATTTTCTTCATCTGTTGGTCTGCTGGATCACATTGGTGTTATAGAAAAAGGTGTTTGGGTTTTGTTCATGTTTTTATATTTGAGCTTATGTCACTGTAGTTTGAGCTGATGTCTATTTAATTCAGTTACTCTTATTTTTAAAGATTTAAAGTAATTTTATATACATTGATCATTCTCCAGATTAGGAGAAAAATGACCTTTAGTTTACTACAAGAAAATGTTTTAAGCACCCACTTGACAGTCTGAGAATATTTATTGGAAAGACTGCCAACTAACTAAAAATTAACAAATGGAGAATATTGAGAGCATATTATAAAAACTCATTTTCCTTATGAGCCTTCTTAATTATTCATTTTTTAATGTAAGAAAAACATTCAACTCTGAGCTGAATCATATAAGGACACAATGTCGACAGAAACGGCAATTCCAAATGCCTGTGATTGGTGGCTGCTGGGTTCTGAGGAGTCTGTATTAGCCAAGCCGATTCTCACTCACACTGCAGATCCATGTGACCTTTTTCTTTCATGTGTCCCTATTCTTCTTCCTCCATAGCACATGTGTGGAGGATACGGTGATATCTGACTAATGATACAAATTAAGAATATCGGACTTAGTCCATATAGCAACTAATCAGGGTCAAATTTAAGATCATTAGCAAGTGGACCCCAACTTTTGTCATTTATTTTATATGAGCAGCTTTTGATGGGAAATACTTAAAAGCATATAATTTAACAGTTACAAAGGTAAACATGTAATGTCCATTGCTCATGAAAAGCTCAATACATGTGAATCTTCATGAATTTGACACCTCAGTATGTAATCGTCATTTTAATATTTTGATCATTTCAGTAGCAGAAAAACTGAAACAGTTATCCTTCTATTTGATGTAGTTATACTTAAATTGTCAGGACCAGTGAATCTTTATCCCAGGTACTGTTCAGATGAAAAACACTGTGACGCGTGCAGCAACCCAAGTTCTAGTTCTGTTGCTGCTTACTTGCCTTAGGAGTCAGTTTTTAGTCATAATAATAATAACTGGTAGCATTTACTGAGTAGTTACAGTGTGCCAGTCTTCTGTGCTGGATACTTTGAGTGTTCAGCTCATCCAGTCTTTACTACAAAGCTATAAAGATGAGTTCAATTGTTGATCCCATTTTGCAGATGGAGAAACTGAGGTTTAGAGAGCTTAAATAACTTTCTCAAGGTCCAGCAGTGAATAACTTGCCAATCTGGGACTGGGTCTGTCTGACTCCGGATCCCAAGCTTTTAACTACTGTATTCATCTGCTTCTTCTGGGCCTCATTTTCTTAGAAAGTAAGGACATTGGACTGGATGCCCATTAGGGTTCTTCCTGGTTTTATAATACTGGGAATCTTGTATACTAAATATCTATCTGATCTAAATTATGTCACCAGTGAACAATAAGAAATGGGAAAGGTTTTCAGTCATCAAGCCTCATAATAATTTTAGAGCTATTTATGAAGATGTCTAAGAAATTAACTTGGCATCTCTGACTTAATACATCTGAGTCCAGCCACTTCGATGTGGTAATGAGCACAAATAGCGCATAGAGCACATAGCACCATTTAAAATACACCAAATCTGTGATTTGAATTTCGGTCAATTTCTTAAACTTAAGTGGATCTGAAATTTCATTTGGATAGCAATAGCAAAACCATTTTAATAGTCTCAGTGGAGAATAATTTAGTTAAATACTTGTCTGTTGCTTAAAATGAAAAGGCCATCTATTTAGAAGCCAGTCTTCTGTTCTTTGGGGTGTTTATCCAGTTTGCTGCCCTTGGTGTTATTTTGGGTAGTTTGCATGAAGATAAGAACTTTATTGCTTCTTAGGATATCATAAACCCTTATTTCCCATCTTGATTAAACAAACATCAGTCTTTGATACAGTAGCTGAAGTTGCACTCACTGGGTTCACCAGAGCCTTTCAAAACCAGAAGCGCAGATTTGATCTGTTATGTGGAACTACTGAATTGTGAATTAGAGCTCTCACCGACTAAAAATGGTGTGGGTCTCAACTTGCAGTTAATGTTCAGTTTGAACGTCCAGTTGCTGTTTTCTGTCCTTTCAACATGGTTGCATTTCAGCCAAAAGTCCCAGTGTAATCCAGTCTCCCCAGGGGAAATACTTGAGGGCACAGATGGTCTTAAAATTGATATACCGTAATGTCACTGGGCCAAAGTATGGTGCACTAAAACTTTACCTGGTTTCCTCTTTCAGTTCAATTGAAAAAAAAAAAACAAGTTTTCAATTCAACAGTATGAATTTTAGCTGAAATTAAAATTTCTTTCCCAGTAAGAAGTAAATCAGTGTAGTTCCTTATTCTGAGAACTATTTCCTTAAATGTGTTTTGTTAACAAAGATGACTACAATTCGGCTCCTGCTGTCACTGAGTACGATTCAGTGGAGGAGGCCAACATGTTAACAGTAATTCTAGGAGTAGCAGAAGTATCACCGTAGAGGTGTCTTCATGTTGCCATCAGGTGTGGTCTCCTAAAATCAGTTTATTGGGATTAATAACAGTTAACACTTGAGAGCTGTGGCCCAGGCCCTGTACATTAATTCATTTAATCATGAGATGAGTATTGCTATTGTCCCCACTTTCCATATGGGGAGACAAAGGCCAAGGAAGGTTAAGTATCTTGCCCAAGGTCACCCAGCCAGTGAGTAGTGGAACCAGGATTTGAACCCAGGCAGTCTAACTCCACCACCCATACTCGAATCCCCAGGCTGTACCACCTCTCACATGTGCCAGTGGAACGTTTATTGTCCTGAATTTTAAAATAGCTGAAAATGTGGATCATTTTTGTTGATAAAGAAAGAACTTTAGGAACCCTCAAAGAGTGTGTAAGATGAGTACCAACTAAATTAAACCATTTAGGTAACAAACATATGTAGTAATTTGGGCTACATTCCAATGTACTAACATAAATAAAAATTTCAGGAGTTTTTTTTTGCATCTTTAGCAACTATAAATGTTTTTTTCCATAACACTTACTTTAACACGTTCAGTTTGCCCCAGCAGAAACCAAACACAGTTTTCCCTTCTCTGATAGTCATGATTGGTTATTTTCTGAGTTTATCTAAACCTGTTTATTCATCTCTAAGGTCCCATCAGTTCTGAAATAAAGATAATTCTACACTACTCTCCTGGTGTTCTGTTATACACCTATGATTTCAATTAAAAATACACCATAACTAACAGACATGTGTGAGATGATAGTAATTCATATCATTCTGCAATATGGAATCACTTCTCTCTTTGTTTGTTCAGGTTAACCAGTCTCTTTCCTCTTAAACTGTCTTAAGATTTTTTAATTAACAGACTTAACTTTTAGAGAAGTTTTGGGGTCACAAGAAAATTGGGCATAAAGCAGAGAAAGGTCCCTCCATCACCACCACCCTCACAGTCTCGCCTATTACTAACATCTTGCATTAGTGCGGTACGTTTGTCACAGTTATGAACCAATATTGATATATTATTATTAACTAAAGTCCATGGTTTACATTAGCATTCGTTCTTTGTGTCATACAGTGTTTTGGGTTCTGACAAGTGCATAATGTCATGTGTCCACCATTTCGATACCGTACAGAATAGTTTCACAGCCTAAAAATCCCCTGTGCTCCACCTACTCTCCCCTTCTCTCTGCTGCTACCGTAACGCCTGACAACCCTGACCTTCTTGTTACATCCACAGATTTGTCTTTTCCAGAATGTCATGGAGTTGGAATCATACAGTATGTAGCCTTTTCAGACTTGCTTCTTTCACTTAGCAGAATGCATTTAAGGTTCCTCTGTGTCTTTTGTGGCTTGATAGCTCACTTCTTTTAATCACTGAGTAATATTCCATTGTATGGATGCACCACAGTTTGTTTATCCATTCACCTATTGAAGGCCATCCTGGTTGTTTCCAAGTTTTGGCAGTTATGAATAGAGCCGCTGTAAACACTTTTATGCAGGTTTTCATTGTAAGATTCCCCCCATCCCCGGAAGAATTATCTTCTGAATTGTGTTTAGTGAAAAAGAATCAATAGAAACTTGCAAGAAACCCTGATCATTTTGTAAGTAAAATTACAGTTTTTGCTGTATCTTTTAGAGTTTTTTTTTTTTTTTTTAAAAATAAAAGCCTACGAGACTATCCATGTCTTGATACTGAGGCATACTTTTAGGAAGGATAATTTCTATGAATTATTTTGCACCTTAGTGGTACAACTGGGCTGCTTATTTCCTTTCCCATGATAGCTTTACAGACATGTCTATTTAAAATTAAAAATTTAAAACATATTAGTAATATGTCAGGAGTTGTGACAGATATCCGTTTAATCTGAACACATTCATTTCGTGCTGCCTTTATGTTCCTGGTTGGGTTTTCCAGCTAGATTTGGGCTCAGAGCCAGAGTCTTCCTTTCTAAAAGGGTTCCTGAGAGGAATCCTAGCTCTACGGTCCGAACACGATCCTCCCCTAACATATTCCCCACAGAACATGGAACCTTCCCTCTGTCACACCTCACATAACACTGTGTGACGTCTGGTCACACCTGCCCTGTGCCCCTTAGAAGGCAGGAACCGTGTGTGCTGTGTCCCCAGGGTCTGCTGATAATAGCTACCTTACGAAGTAGCTGTGATGGTTCCATGAAGTAATGCCTGTGAAGGGTCTAGCTCAGTAAAATCTTAAAACACGTGACCTCTTCCTCCAAACGGTGGAAAAACTAGTAAATTGATGGATAGATTTGCTTTGGATTATTTCATTTGTTTTTCCCCACCTCTGATGGGGTCCTTACCCTGGTTTTCTATGTATACAGTATGTATGAGAGTATTCAGAAACTTAGGGACCCTGCACTCTTCTTTCCAATTTTTAAAGGTCATTGCCTAAAGCAAGAAAAAAATGAAGGAACACTGTAGATACGATGTTGTATGTAATTTTGCATTTCATATTTAGGGGAGGTAATTTGTTCCTAATTCTATTGGGAGTTGCTTCTTTTAACTAATGTGTCCACAGGACTGAACTTTACAAAGCAATAAATAGATTGCTTGGGCCTTTCAGTTCTCTTTGGCATGATTAGCTCCCACTTCAAGATTCTAAGAGGTACAGTGTTTGGTGAAGTGAGGGATTTGTTCTGGCAACAGGAGGTCCTACTATTCCATTTTGCCTCCCTAGACTTACTCATACCCCATCCCCTAACCCTGAGTTTTGCCCCAGGGAATATTTATCACTAATATATAGCACTCTCTCACTTCCCTCATTAAATGTACCACAAGGAAACATCTGCTACTAGAAGAGGTAGGCCATTCTATTCAATTTAATACTCTGAAATCTGACTTTCCCCTAATCTCATAGTTGACGGTTAGAAATAGTAACAGGTGTCACAGGTGTTTGCATTCAAGGACATTTCCCTTAAAAAAAAAGAAAACAAAAGAAAAAGAAATATCTGTTCGCAACTATAATAAGGTAGAAATCGGCCTTTCTGATGTAAGAAAGGAAATATTTTAAAATTATGTTTAAGTCAGGAATAAGCAAATCTTCCCAGTGTACTTCGGTTTTGGAACCTCTATTTCCCAAAGGGCTTATACAGTTTCACCATGGTTCAGACTTCTTGTTGAGTCTGTTCCCTTTAACTTTATATGATTTTTAAACTTTTAATCTGGAAACAATTCTAAAGTTGAATTTTAATATAGATTTCCAAATAATCATCTGTGCCTTGGTTGAAGTGTGAAGACCATCTTTTTTCTGTGTTTGCAAGGAAAGAAATTAATGGCAGAGAATGGATTGGAAAGCTTGAAAAAAGGTAGATTTTAGAATCAGGTGGAAATGTTAAATTAAGAGGCCTCTTTCCTTAGGAGAGGCTCAAAGTGAAGTCATGTTTAGTCCTTCTGTCCTCATACAAATCCCTTCTCTGAGGAGCTGTCATTTTCAGAAATAATTTCAGGGACTACTTCTTAGGAACCAGGCTGGGGAAAAAACCTAAGAACAACTGTTTTTTAAAAGTTTCTGTTGCCCGAGTTTCAGGGAAGAATCAAGTTTTATCTTTCACTCTCTCAAAAGTACTGCACGAGGCAGGTAAACACAGGTCTAAGCCCTTGAATGTGGTGTGTGTGTCTGTGTGTGTGTATTAAGATAGCAATACACACAACGAAACAGCTGCCCTTCTAACCCCTGTCACTGTGCTTTGCTCGTGTGTACTTTTTGCTTCGTGAGTATTGTATTTTCCTAGGAGTCTACCCAGTGGAACACCAAACGGTCCCAATCACCGTATCCCATATCATCTTCATATCCCAGTTCTCTTTACTCTTTATTTTTGCTTTTATTACTCTCGTTACTGGCTTTTCTCCCATGTAACACCCTCACTGCTCCACATCACTGAAAGATGTCATGTGCCTCTTCTGTCTTTAATTTCCACTTGTCTGAAGCCCTCTTTCTAAACATAGTGAGTCAGTTGTTTTTGGTTCAGATACATTGTTCTGCTGAACATTCCCTGTTGCAGCCACCATTTCACTGCAGTCCGAGTATGTTCCGCAGAGATTATCCAGTTACGCTGA
Organism: Phocoena phocoena; assembly: GCF_963924675.1. Taxonomy (NCBI): domain Eukaryota; kingdom Metazoa; phylum Chordata; class Mammalia; order Artiodactyla; family Phocoenidae; genus Phocoena; species Phocoena phocoena. The sequence continues at coordinate 22,679,158 of NC_089229.1, forward strand.
CAGATTTTGATTTTACTTCTGCCCTCCTTTGCCAGTGGGGTGCTGTGCTTTGAAAAGCTAAGGGAAAGCATTAATCCTCAGAATAACGGTAATAGCCCAAATCTATTGATGTTCACTACATGCTAGGCCCGGAATTATGTCATCTCACAACAGCTCCACAAAGGAGTTGCTATATTAACATACCCATTTTACAGATGAAGTAACTAAGACAAAGGGAGGTTAAAATACCTAGCCACATAGTTTGAAAAGGGTGGAGCTAAGACAGAAATCCAAACATACCCTCCTGTGCTCTTACTGTAGTGAGTAGAGGAGGCCCTGGAGGAAGGAGCATATCACTGGGTCCCTTCATAAATTCAGGATGACACCACACACACACACACACACACACACACACGCTCTGAAGCTGTACTTAAGTGTGATAGACTGAAAAAGTCCGTGTGTTTTTGCACATGTTTACAGTTGACTTTTCTAACTTAAAAAATCTTAAATTTTTTAAACTTTACATTTGCTTCTTACAAAAGCAATACACATTCATTATTATTCAACTTTCAAATAGGGATATAGAAAAGAGAAATAAAAACAACTGTAGTTTTACCACCCAGAAGTGGTAAACACCCCTCTGTTAACACCTCGTTTGTACATAATCCTCCAGACTGATTAGTTATGCATTTACAGGCATCACTTTTCTACAAAAAATGGAAATATTCTGAGGCTGTTTATAATCTATTTTTAAATACAATATATTGTGAAACATTTTTTTTCCAATAACTGTTCATCCCCAATATTATTTGCTCTGGTTGAACAATATTCCAGTGCATAACTGAACCAAACTTATTTAACCAGTTCCCCTTTTTGGTCATTAGGTCATTTTCAGTTTTTTCCAATTATAACCAATACTTTGGGTAACATGCCTATACCTCAGTCTTTTGCAGCTGGTCTGATTATGTCTTTAGAATAAGCCACTAAATGTAGAATGACTGGGCCAAAGAGTATACACATCTTGAAACTCTGGGTAAGTATTGCCAAGCTGCCTTACAAAAACATTGTTCCAATTTATACTCCCAGCAGCAGTCCAAGAAGACGCATTGATGTTTGCTTGTCACACCTCTCAGGGGCATAACTTAATATCTTGGATGTGTTCCTAGTTGAGGATGAACTGGGGAACTTTTACGAGAAAACATACATCTCCAGCATGACCTCTGGGCTTATCAGCTCTATCTGGTCAACATCTATTCTAGACATAACTCTAGAATCTGTCTTCAGGACCCAAACTCTTTATTTTATGTGCAGAATGTTTTATACTTTCCCAGCCCCCGAGGAACCAAGGGTGAATTAAATACTACTTGTTAATTGCTCTGAAGACCAAGAGCTGCAGCTAACTGCTAACTAAGGATTTTTGGAAATCACTTGTCAAGTGGAGCACAGTGTGTTTTGATAAATTAATGTCTCTCTGAATTAATGTTAAGATGCGGCACAACTGAGTCTATACGTGTAGCAGCAGAGAACAGTTCTGACAGTGACTTTCAGTCAAATTGATCAACTGCAACTTTAGAGCAGAAGTTCTCAAAGTGTGGTCCCCAGACTGGCAGCATCAGCAGCATCTGGGAACTTGTTAGAAATGCAAACTCTTAGGCCCTACCACAGACTTACTGTCTCAGTCTGTCTGGGCTGCTGGAACAAAAATACCGTATACTGGGAGAAATTTATTTCTCATAGTTCTGGAGGCTGGGAAGTCCAAGATCAAGGCACTGGCAGACTTGGTATCTGGCGAGGGCACTTTTCCTGGGTCATAGATGGCCGTCTTTTCACCATGCCCTCCTGGCAGAGGGGGCAAGTGAGCTCTTTCAGGCCTCTTTTATAAACACATAATCCCATTCATGAGGGCTCCACCCTCATGACCTAAGCACCTCGCAGAGGCCCCACCTCCTAATACCATCACATTGGGCATTAGGGTTCAACAAATGAACTTTGGGGGGATGCAAACATTCGGTCTGTAGCGCTTACTGAATCAGAAACTCTAAGGGTGGCACCCAACAGTCTGTTATTTACCAAGCACTCCATGTTATTTGAATGCTCTCGAAAGTTTGAGAACCACCTCCTTGGCCCACTGGGCATTCCAGTAAGGCTGCTGTGTAGATAGGCTATCCTGGTAGAACAGTCTGCCACAATGCCTGGATACCAGCCAGGGCCAGAGGAATAGAGATAGAGGGCATTGCTTTGTGCTGTGCAGACCTGGCCAGGGTGTGTGAGTTACTCCACAGTACAATAGCCGAGTCTTATGCCGGAGGAGGAGTTTGAATGGCTGCTGCTTGCCCACTGTCTGTTCTTGTCACGTGGCCTTACTTAGGCTCTGTATTCACCCAGCCTTTGGGTCAGAGTCCTTGTGACCAGAAAAGCCCTTGAGAGGTCATTTACCCTCATTTTCCAGCCAAATGAGACTTACCCCTAAGTCATTAGGGATAGATAAGGGAAACTATTATTAAAGACCAGATGGAGAAACTTCCCAGCTGTCCCTAATAATCATTCTGTCCCCTCAAGAAGTCTTTCCTTCTCATCTCACTGCTTGCAGTTTGAGCCAATCTTCTGTTGCCAAAACGAAGTCCTAACCCTTTCCTCCTTGAAGCTGAACTTCACAAGATCTGTGACACGTTTGCCACACCATAGGAATCTCTTGGTGCATCTCTAGTCATATCCGTGGTTCTCCTCCAAGTTCTTCAAAGGCCTCCATGCCTGGCTCTGAGTACCTCGGCTCTCTGAAAAGTCTCCTGAGTTCTCCGTGTGTCGAGAGGCTGGGACAGTGGTCCTTCTTTATAAAACTGGCTTCTTCCTCGTCGCTGTACGTGAATTCATTTGCTCATTCCTTTAACAGTCATGGATTTCAGCAGCTTTTAGATCAAACCCTAGGAAATTGCTGATATTGAGCCATTTTTGACCCTTAAAAAAAAAATGACAACTTCATAGGGTTCACCTGAGACCATGTGCTAGTCATTATAAGAGAGACAAATCGAGAAAGGTGTGCGCCATCCTCAGGTGCATGAGGGGAGCAGACAGCCCCACCCCAGAGCAGCGGACGCCGAGGGACGGCAGAGGCTCACAGAGCAGGCGGGGGAGCAAAAGGAAAGCCGTCCCGTCAGCTGGGAGGCCAGAAAGTGACTTTGAAACTGAACTTTCCCCAGAAAGTGACCTTGAAACTGAGCTCCAAAGGGTAAGAGTTCATGTTAAATGGCTGATTTGCGGTCTGTTTTTTCTCTCTTAATAATCCCCGCAACGTAGCTGGTTTTGCTGCATACAAAATCACCACAATATTGCTTGTTTGGTGTATTTTTTTAATCATTGGAAAGTCACTTGAGGCTACCAAACATAAGTGTTTGATCCTATTTTAATTTACTTGCTGAAACTGAATATAATAATTAAGTGTTAAAACTAAGGAAAATATTATATGGCAAAATTAATAGTTACGGGGCTTCCCTGGTGGCGCAGTGGTTGAGAGTCCGCCTGCCGATGCAGGGGACGCGGGTTCGTGCCCCGGTCCGGGAGGATCCCACGTGCCGCAGAGCGGCTGGGCCCGTGAGCCATGGCCGCTGAGCCTGCGCATCCGGAGCCTGTGCTCCGCAACGGGAGAGGCCACAACAGTGAGAGGCCCGCGTACCGCAAAAAAAAAATTAATAGTTATAACTCAGCACTGAATATCTAACTAGAAAGCGTTCTTAGGGTAGCCGTGTGTAGGTTAAAATATGCTCTAAGTTGGATGGCAGTAGACCACTGGGAAATCTGTGCCAGTCTGTGCTTAAAATACGCCAGCAGTCATCGGGGTATTGTAAGAATGAAGAGTCAGTGACCTCCTCCCCGCGGACTGCCTCACTGTTTTTCCTCTCTGTGCTGATTACTGGGCACAGTTGATTCCTGTTAAGAGCATAAATGTCACTCTGGACTCAAATCCAGCATTACAGCTCACAGCTGAAGTGTTTCCAGTCCCAGTTATAAACCTCTTTGCTCTCTTTCACACTTGTGAAAGTCCTGCTCTGAGATGCAAAGGTCCCTGCAATCTCACAAGGATATTCTAATACTGTTGATTCTGCATTAGAAAATGAGAAACTATTGATATTTTCAGGGTGTGCTGTAAGGCTAGAACAAAAGCTCAATGGCAAATTCTTACTTGATACAAATATTCCAAGCAGTTCATAATTTGTCATTTAAAAGGAAAAGAAAAAAGATGGTGAGTTTTTGGATTCACCAAGGTTGATTCATTCCTTGGTGAATCCAAAAATCCCTCTTAAAAAAAAATGCTCTGAAAGTGTTCAATTACTTTTCCTATTAAGAACAATATTTCAGGTGTCCACCTCCAGATAGAAAATTATCCCTGTTCTGTATGATGCTTAAAAACAATATAAATCCAAGTGCTAAATAAAGGACTGGCTTTAAATTGAAGATTCAAAAGTTGCATTTTATTTTAGGTTTCAGAACTGTAACATCTCTATATAAATACTGTTTCTCTTAGAATAATAAAAGGGTGGTCATCTTAATTCAGGAAATTGTGAAGAACGTACAATGGAATATCACTATATTCTTTAAGCTTTCAGTAGGAGAACAAGACGCTGCAAAGGTTAAGTTAATTGGGGGCATCACCCGCGAGTATGTAGCTGATTAGGTATGCAGAGGTCCTCATTACAAATGAGTCTCTCCTGTGAAGCTGGCACTGAAGGGAGGGGCTTTGAGGACTCTGGGAAACCTCAGAAATTCCGCAGAGTGGGGCATAGTAAAAAGCAACTAGAAACAAAAGAAAGTTTGCCCTGAGCATTTTACTGAGGAAATGGGCCTGAAGAAGAGAATTCTGTTTATACAAATAAATAAAGCTTCAATGTTTAACATACACATATGGGAGTATTCACCATCCAGAAACACAGCAAAGCATGAAGATAGGTCATAGAAACCAAGCTGCCTGAGAGCAGATGCTTTGTAACCTGAGCAGTGGTGTCCAGACTAGGTGCCTTTGTCCCTCGGCAGGAGAAGAAGGTGATTACAACACTGAAGAGAAGCTGGGGAGGGTGGGACTTCAGCTGCCTGGGACCAGGCTGAAGCTCCGAGCTCACATTTTGATATCTGAAAAGCCTTCCTAAAATGAAGCACTTATTGGATTTCTTGCCTCCCTGGTTAGCCAGTGAAGACTCAGTATATTTACCTTCTTTCTGTGCGCTTTCATCTTTCATTTATGTGTGAATAGACCTCTCTAAAGCTCTGTAAAGTACACCGTCAGAAAATCCTCTAGATTCTAGAGTCCAGAAAGAGGTTGGATCTGTATCTCTTATAGAAATATAATCGCCTTAACAGAGGTGCTTTACCCTGAAGACCTCCCACAGCCCCTTTGAACTCTGCGGCTGGCCAGATCCATCATCTTTTTATCTTGACTCAGTGGAAGAAGAAGTACAGTTTGGGCTGCAGGTTGGAACCTGTGGCCACCCCCAATACAGCCTGCATCGTTGGGACCCCAGTGCGGCCTCCAGTTAGGAAAGCAGGGATTCTTGCCACCCACGGAAGAGAAAGAAATGACCATCCTTTATCTTTTCTTCTTTGTTCAGCTTGGCTGGACATACGATGTGAAATCTTTGCATGAGGACAGAAATCCCCACTGATGCCCTCATTTCAGCCTAAAAGCCTGTGTCCTGACCTGCCTGTCTTTCTAGCTCTCTGGTCCCCCTCTTGGCATTCATTGCACCGTGTTCTTTTCTGTGTCTGCTGTCACCATTGTCCTGAAGCCGCTCTTGATAAAATCAGCAACAAATTTTTCTACTTGCCCAAACCAGGGGTTTCACCCAGGAAACGCAGTAAAAGTAGCAGCCACTCCTATGTGTGCCAGCCGCTGTACTAGGCACAGATTTTTAGGCCTTTTTAGTCCTCCTGGCATCAGGCACTGCTCCCACCTTCTAAGGAATCTTCTTCTGGACTTGTGATACTGCTGTCAGGTTTCAGATTCCTTCATTGACTCTTCTTACCCATTTCTTAAGTATTAACCATCCCCTGAGGGGTGATTCTTAGACCTCCTCTAGTTCACTCTTAGAGCCATTTTATCTGCTCCCATATCCTCAGCTACCCCCTCAATGTGGTTGGATTTCCAGATCTGAAAATTCTTATTTCCAGTTTCCTAGTGGACATCCCCACAGGATTATCAAACTGATAATCACATCCAAGAGGGTTTCATGCGAAAGCACATCCCCCTCCAGTGTTCCTATCTCGGCTGACGGCCTCTTTGTCCACGGTGTCCTCCCGCTCACCCATCTTCTGTCCGGATCAGTCAGCAGACCCTCTTGATTCTTCTTTATCAGAATGGTGGCCCCCCCCTTCCATTCTCCAGAGCATCTACTTCAACTCAGGTGGTTAGGTTCTCTCAATGGAATTTACACCACAGCTTCCTGCCTCCCTGCGTTCAGCCTCTAGCTATTCCAGTCCATCCAACCACCAGAACTATCTTTTTGCAACAGAGATCTGATCCCTACTTAAAAGCTTCCAGTGGATCCCAGCTTGGTGGAGTAAGTCACAGTCTTCCAAACCTATTGTACCAGCCTCATCTCCCACCAATTACCCAAACCCACTATATTATTTCTCATTTCCAGATGTTTACGTGTGTGTTGATTCTGCGGCTGAAACAGCCTCTGTGTCCTCTTCTGCCACATGGAGAATTCCTATCCAACCTTTAAGAGTCAGGTCGGTCACCCCTAGCGGGCAGCCAGTGTTAGTTGAATGAATGGATGAGGACTTGCCCACTTCCTCTTGCAGAGCGAGGCTCTCCCTGCTCAGCCCTCTGGAAGCATTCTGTTCACATCTCTGTGCCATTTGTCAACATTTGCGTTGTAGCTGCTCTCTGGATCAGACCAAGCCAGGAACGGTGATGTGTGCTTCATGTGCCCCTTCCTCTCCCATGGCAGACGTTGTTCCCAACCCTCTTTACGACAGAGCCCAGACACAGGCTCAGAATCCTTCTCAACACGGCACTAGACAACCACTCGTCAGCAGACCGGAGTCTGCACACGGTCTGAGGTCTGTGTGACATCCCCCAAAGAAGACTCTGCGTTCTTCCAGCACGTGGGCCGCCTACCTAGTACAACCACTCAATTGCTCAATGAATGAGAAATGGGTTTTTCTTTTTTCTTTAGGGGTTTTTCTTGATACTACATGAAGTGTTGGTATTTTAACCTTAGGTTAGGTGTATATTATTTCATGTTACAGATAGATCTGTCCACGAGAATGTATTCACAGCAAGAGATGAGCGAGGTGATTTGTTAAAACCCATTGTTACTCTTCGCAAAGAATTCTTCACACACACACACACACACACACACACATTCAGTCCACCAAACCACTGCCTGTTCCTTCCCCCTCGCTACAGATTCAGCCCCACGGCCTTGCCTTACAGTCAGCACACTGCATGTTATTTCCTCTAGCCTTGTCTTCACTTAATCTTGCACATTGTTAAGGGTTGGATAAAGCATTAAAAAAAGATAAAAGTATCTATCCTTACATTCCAATTTCATAATATCTCTTTTCGGCAATCACAAAAGAAAACTGTTGAGTCTGGGTAATTTTAAAACTAGTTAAAAAGCACTTCGAGGGAGCTGCTTTTTTCTATACTGTATGAAACAGTTAATATTAAATAGTAACACTCTCAGTAATCCATTTTCTTTGTCTTTGACGCGGATATAGTAGCTATCAAAAAGATGTGTCCAAAACAACCAGGAAAATGTGGAGCACCTTTTCCATGGCTCAAGTGAAAGATGAAATATAATTATCATTATTGAGCTCAATGAGTTTCATTCACACTATCCAGCCTTCTTCCGTTCTGGTCACCTTTTCAGAGTTTAAAAATGGAAAATGGGTAATAATAAATGAAGAAATCAAGAAAGTTCATATTTTTCTCGGTTTCCCTAATATACATAAGACAGCTGGTTGTGGAACACACGAAGCAGAAGGCTCTTGCATGTCAGTCATCAGACGTCTGTACAACGCAATAAACAGAACGATGAGAAAACAGTAAAAGCAGAGGAGAGACAGGGTCTGGAAAAGCCTGCAGTAATCTCTAAATTAACAGGTTCCCTGCATCAATATATATCTGCAGAGCCTATTCTCTTTACCGTTTAAGTCTGTGCTGTCTGTGAATTACTGAAATGGTTTCCTCTCACCTTTTTATGTATTTTCTCTCCTATTATGTTCTCACCTGTCTTGTCTGGAAAACCCATCAGGCTAACTGTCAGGTAGGTTCTTCTTGATATTTAATGTGATTATTAGGAGTATCCACAGCAGGAAATGAAGTAAACAGACTGTGAGTGACCTGTGACGAATGAGGAAACTAACCAGAAAAGGCAGATGCTAAATTACAGAGAAACTTTTTGCAGATGCATAAAACTGTAGAAGCCGCAAACTGTAAGCACATTCAGCCATTGTGAACATCTGTCGTAAGAACTTAGCCTCAGGGATCACAGCAGCTCCGAATGATAAAGTAGGTTGCCTGCACTGTTCGGTTTTGCTGTGGCTGAAAATACAGCCTGCCCCCAGAGGGCTCAGTTGTCATGGAGTGGTATTATATCCTATGTGGCCATGAGCAATTCTGCTGTAAACTATCAGCTTTTATAGATTTGGCCAGGTCCAAGAAAAATTCACGACGATGGTTTTTGTTTTTTGTTTTTTTGCGGTACGCGGGCCTCTCAACGTTGTGGCCTCTCCCGCTGCGGAGCACAGGCTCCGGACGCGCAGGCTCAGCGGCCGTGGCTCACGGGCCCAGCCGCTCCGCGGCATGTGGGATCTTCCCAGACACACAAACCCGTGTCCCCTGCATCGGCAGGCGGACTCTCAACCACTGCGCCACCAGGGAAGCCCCACGATGTTTTTTTTTTAAAGATCTTTTTGATGTGCACCATTTTTAAAGTCTTCATTGCATTTGCTACAATACTGCTTCTGTTTTTATGTTTTGGTTTTTGGGCCACGAGGCATGTGGGATCTTAGCTCCCCGACCAGAGATCAAACCCACACCCCGTGCATTGGAAGGCAAAGTCTTAACCACTGGACCACCAGGGAAGTCCCCACGATGATGTATTTTAAATCCCTGTTTTAAGTACGTATTCAGGCATGCCTTGTGCCTTGAAGAAAGAGAGAGACTAGGAAGAAATGGGGAGAGGTGGCATGTATTTTGTTAATGCTAAACTCATCCTCAGAGTTCAATCTGACATGGCTTAACTCTAGTCAAAAGAATAGTCGTTTGAAATTGCATAGGGGACAGAGCTGTTCATTTCTCCCCTTGGGGTCAGGGAAAGGGCGTATTCCTTCACCCACATGAAGTAGCGGAACAAGCTCTTTTTAGATCCTCAAGTGCAAAGCAGATACTTTATAAACCCAAACCACAGCTAAGCCCAGGAGGAGAGACATACAGTTAAATTAGAGTGTGTTTGGTATGTGTTTGATGTGTGTGTGTGTGTGTGTGTGTGTGTGTATTGTTTTTAGCTTGAGCTCATTTTTATCTTTCAAGAGAAAGAATTATGTGCTACAGTTGCCATGGAACACAGACTGCTCTAATAGCTTTCTAATTTTAATTTCAGAAGTCTACAGAGCAAATGAAGAAGGTCCCTACTATTATTCTTTCAGTCTCTTATAAAGGAGTCAAATTTATTGATGCAACAAATAAGGTGGGTACCGCACCTCTCTTCGGTTTAGACACCAGATACAGTCCTGAGTAAATGATCTAAAATCCCTTGCCTCCCATCATACCCAACCTCCCCCATTTTAATCACTCCTCACCCCTGACTTTCATGATCCCTAAAACAACTGTATACACACACACACACACAGGGGGGCACGTCGCATTTGGGGGCTTGATCTAGGATTCCTACACATACTTTGCTTTCACTTTTCCTTGGTACCTTCCTTAGTAGACTGTGGCCACTCAGTATCTGGCATGTCCCTTTGGATCCAGAGAATATTAAAACAGAAAAAAAATCATGTCTAGTGTGAAAATGTACCAGTGTCATCATTCCTCCACCAGAGGAAGTGTATGTCACCAGGTGAAGGGCCAGAACATTTGTCTTTTCATTGCTCCGGAGATAGGCCTGTCCTTTCTTTTGACGTATGTAATGAATATCTGACGCAGGGAACCCATGCCCTGGCGTTTACATCATATAATTGCATTTCGTTCTCAACTATTGAGATGGAAGCGAGGGTTCCAACTGTATTGTTTTCTTAAGAGACACAATCAGAAAAGAAGCTCAGGCGGTGCTGTAACTCTGCGGTGACTTTGTGCTCACAGTGGGAACAGCTTGTGGGCCCTGAGGTCGAGTGTAGACACCTGGGTTGCATTTTACTTAGAAAGTGTCCTTTCTTGGCAAAGGTGACAGAGTGCAGGTGCTAGACTAGAAAACTCGGGTATGACCACTGTCACCCTCCATGAATTCAAACCTGACCTGCTCCTCCTCCAAAACCCCCAAATGTCCTGCATTTTCGTCTTACGTCCTTCCAACCAATAAAGTGTAGAAATAGGGGAAATGAGGTGATGCCCATTGGTAAACACCATTTGTTTTCTGGACTGCCTACCTAGTCCTCCCAGCTGGACCCACTCCACTCTGGAGAAAGGAAACAAAAGTCATGAAACAGATGAATTTAAACAATGGAAATTTAGGATCACGGCAGCTGGATTTAGATCCAGGGAAACGTCCTGTGGGCAGTGACCCTTGACCATCTATAATAAACCTGAGCATCTGAATCGACCAGTTCAAAGCCTTCCCAGTTTGTTTTCTGTAATGAAGAAGATTGCTATGTCGGTCAGATAAGCCCAAGCTCCCCAAGTCCACTTAGAACCACCTCCCAGGTTTAGAAGCAGTTGTGAAACTCAAGCCGAAAGCTGGTAACTCAGCCTGGTCATGCTAGTTGATGATACCCAAAGCACACCCCGAGTCAGATGCCTTACGTGGAGTGATGCTTCAACCCGGCAATATGTCATTGACAGTTACTGCTGTCAGATTACAGTTATGGAAACTCTGATCAGAAAAATCCCAGTTGATTTGCTCTTATTTCTTGGAAGCAACTTTAGGTGCTGGTGCACAAACTTCCTTTAGCCCTAGATTATAGTCAGCTGGCTTTAAAAGTCTCAAAACTTTATGGAACTCTGACTGAAGATAGCATTGCTTTCACTGTTATCTAAATTTCAAGAAAGGCTTTGGCATTTGGATTCTTTTTACCTAACCTGGAGCAACTGTCTCTACCCCGTTTGCACTTGTAAAACATGAATGGCAATACGTTATTAGCTTATGAGTCTGACACTCTCTTAGATTAACAGCCTTAGCAGGCTTGGATTCTGACAGTTTCTGAACAAGTGGTATTTGCCCTGAGAAGTTTCCAGAGTCTTAAGGCTGTCATCCTATGCAGCTGGTGGTATGACTGGGTGCGTCTGAGTTAACTGCATCCTCTCTGACCCACTCTCCACCGTCAGAGGAAGGAGAGCGCTATCGGCTCTGTGGCGTTTTGCTTACGGACACATCAAGGGCCGTAGATCTTGATCTCCCAGACTTTGAGGGAATGCTTCTGCTTCAGTCGCCAGTACTTAGATGAGTTATTCATAGATCTCTGCTCACTAATGACTACTCTGGAAATCTAAGCAATGAAAGATACGCAAAAGATCATTGTGTGAATAAAGACACTAAATAAAGAAGGCCCGCGTTTCTTTCAAGCCCTTACAGTGTGGTCCTCAGCCTGTTTTCAGAGTCCAGAGTAAAGGCAAAGTGCGTATGTTGGTAGCAGGTGGAGCCAGCCTCTCTATGACTGTATGACAACGTGTGCCTGGCTTTTTTAGGAATTTGGGGACATCGACTTCAACACTGGGGCTGCACAGGGTCCCCATCCCAGTGTCCTGTGACGTAGTGACCTACCCCAGTCTAATGGTGGATAGGGAGAGGGTAGGTGACTCGGGGCGTGGTCTAGGAGTTAGTGTGTGAGAAGCCTAAAGCAGAGAGCTTGTATTAGAAGGCAGAAGAAAGAAACGGTGTAGAGCTGCGTTGGTGGAGTTTGGGGAAGGCTGAGAAACACCACCAGCCAGGGCTGAAGGCCTGGTTTCAGGGGGGCGCAGAGGAGCCAGTGTTGAAGGGTCGTCCTCAGGTTGTGCTATGAAAGGAACTGTGCTCACCCAGCCGTGTCTGCAGTGGCATCGTGCGTGCCACTTGGTCCTGTACAAAGACCAGCCTCTAAATTAATACCCACACAGGAAAGGAGCAGATAAACTCCAGGTCCTGCTTTCGGTTTGTACCAGAGATTCCTCCCCTGGGAAGCAGCTGGGGGGAACCACTTTGATTTGAAGTGAAGGACTTGTGACGCATAGACATCTGTGAAGACCTCACAGTTTGTGGTGCTTGTGAGCACTAAGCCTGTAGTAAGACACAACCAGAAGTCACAGCTTATTGTTCATGTTTGATGCTTTCTTTTTTTTCAAATGCTCATCATTTTTTTAAATTAATCTATATTTATTGATTTATTGGCTGCGTTGGGTCCTCGTTGCTGCACAGGGGTTTCTCTAGCTGTGGCGAGCGGGGGCTACTCTTTGTCGCGGTGCACAGACTTCTCATTGCAGTGGCTTCTTTTGTTGCAGAGCACGGGCTCTAGGCACACAGGCTTCAGTAGTTGTGGCACTTGGGCTCAGTAGTTGTGGCTCGCGAGCTCTAGAGTGCAGGCTCAGTAGTTGTGGCGCACGGGCTTAGTTGCTCCGCATTATGTGGGATCTTCCCGGACCAGGGCTCAAACCCATGTCCCTCGCACTGGCAGGCGGATTCTTAACCACCACGCCACCAGGGAAGTCCCCTGTACTTTATTGTTAACCGGTCCTCTCCTAACCACCGCATCTCTGTAACCCTACCCTGGTCAGATAGAGGGGGTGTTCAGCCTGCACTGGACGCAGAGAGTAATCGAAGGCCTCAGACCTTCACTAAGTGACTGCCCTGCAGTCACACAGCTAGCTGGTCACGGAGAAGGACTAAAACTTAACTTTCCCACTCCCTGACCTAACGCTTTTTCACTTTCACTCCACGTGACCTTCCACCAGTTCGTTTGACATGCAGTGGATGCTTAATTAGGTGTTAATGACTCTTCCACTCCTTTTAGCCCCCATTAGACTGTGTGAAAGATGAACCCTCCAGCAAAGCACTTCTTTCCTTTTACTCTAATATAAAGTACCAGCTTTGGCTGAGTTCATGGGGAAGGGTTAGGTGCCTAGCTGTAAACTTGTAAACCTGTTACCTAGCAACTTGGGAAATGAATTGAATCACTAAACCTGGTAAGAAGGAAGAAGCAGAAAATGATCTTGAATTAAAAATGGAACTTGGATTAGATCTATACTAAAATGTTATAGGTAAATCACACCAGCTTTCTGTAGATCCATAGCCCAGAGGTACGTTAGTATGGCATTCTGCCAAGAGGGCTACAACTGCTTAGTTCCAGACCCATCTTCAGATCAGCAGGGTCTTCCAAGAGGTGACACTGTCCGCACGTCCAGTGCTTGGCTGAGGGTGGGTTGCATTTTGCCTGCCTGCTGTGACCCCCTCCTCAGTCTTCTCATCCAGCTAAATTAGGAACAATGCAGTGCCTGGGTTGGTTTGTTAGTTTGTTTTTAATTTATTTATTTTTGGCTGCGTTGGGTCTTCATTGTTGTGTGTGGGCTTTCTCTAGTTGCGGCGAGCGGGACCTACTCTTCATTGCGGTGCGCGGGCTTCTCACTGCGGTGGCTTCTCTTGTTGTGGAGCATGGGCTCTAGGCACTCGGGCTTCAGCAGTTGTGGCACATGGGCTCAGCGGTTGTGGCTCGTGGGCTCTAGAGCGCAGGCTCAGTAGTTGTGGTGCACGGGCTTAGTTGCTCCACAGCATGTGGGATCTCCCCGGACCAGGGCTCAACCCATGTTCCCTGCATTGGCAGGTGGATTCTAAACCACTGCGCCACCAGGGAAGCCCAGTTTATTTGTTTTGAATGTCAGCTTCAAACAGGGCTTATGCTATTTTTTTAGGCACAGATTAACTTGGAACTTTTGCCTAAACAAGTGCCAGTTGTTTTTTATAGCACATATTTCTAAAAGCTCAGAGTCAAATTAAGACTGTGCTCTTCTCATCTGCACCTCCCTCTCTGCAGGTCTCCTCCAGGTAGCCCTCGACCAGGGCTGCTGCCTCTATGTGGGGGGCACTCTCTGGATGGGTGCTGCATTGTCTCCCTCATAAAAGGCCTGGCCTGTGGAGGAGACTCAGAGAAGGGCCCTACCTGTCATAGTCAGGAGTGCGGGAAGCAGGGAGAGGCCAGTTTCTAGGCCCATCACTTCGTTATCACACCCCCTTCTGAGACCGCCTCTGTTAATTGGCTGAACCAAACAAGTCTCTTCTACACCCACCAGCCAGATACCTCTTTAGCTATTTCTCTACATGATGAAAGGCAACAGACAAGAAAAAGAATCACTCCCTGTCGAAGGGTACTGAGCTGCCAAATTTTCTAGCCAAAGAAGTGACAGGGTGACCCCAGTCCTGGCTTGAGCCTTTTCAAAGCCCTAGTCTCCTTAGAACATGCTTAGATATGGAGGCTCAGCTGCATAAAGGCGTCTACTTAAACTGAGGGACATCACCTGTACCTCACGATGTCAGCTTTTAATTTATGGAGGAGCCACTAATGACAGGGTGGAAAGAATGTATCCTTCCTTGACTTCTCCAAGGAGGAAGAGGCTGTGCAGTCTTCATTCCGTCTCCAGCTGTAGTGTCCTTAGTCTTGGAATCATCGTACACATAGAGAACTAGCCTCGCTGTTCTGCAGAGGTGGGCAGTGCAGACTGATGGCAGTGTCAGTGTTACCTAATGCACATTTGTGTGCCCGACGCACGGTGAGGCTAAGCACACCGAAGGTCAGAGTTTGGAGCAGAGACAGGTTTACTGCAGGGCCAAGCAAGGAGAACGGGTGGCTCATGCCCCCCAAATCTCCAAACTCCTCAAAGGGTTTCAGCAAAACGTTTTTAAAGGCCAGGCGAGGGAGGGGCGTCCCAGGGTATGTGATCAGCTCGTGCGCAGTTTTCCGATTGGTTGATGGTGATCAGTCCTCAGGCACTGGAAGGTCTGGTCAGGGATGCATGAGATACTATTTTCTGGGTACTTCTGAGAGGAGACGCAGCAGAGGACACGAGGGAGGGGTATGTCCTGAGAATGCCACTGCTCAGTTCCATCAGTAGTGAGATCCCAGGTCCTCACCACATTCTAGCACCACGGATATATTAGGAAGTTCTGTTCAAAATACCTCCCTACACAGTCCATTGCTATGAATTCATTTAAAAGCAAATTTTTAAAGTGCCAATTAGGATGACTGAGTGCCAGTAACATGAGTTATTCTTAACTGATTGTAGAATGTCTGTATTAGCTTGCCTTTCCTCTAGTTTAGACCATGGGAACAGAGGAATTAAAGTTTCAGCAGTGGGAGAGGAGGCTGATTTGGGGACATGGAGCAACACAGAGGAGGGCAGGCCTCGGAGTTTAAAAGACAGCCCTGGGCTCCTGGAGATGAGAGAAGAGGGGGCCGGTTTCCAGAAAATTGGGAGGGAGGACCCAGAAAGAGGAAAAATGTCTTAGCACTATAGTAAATTACCATAGACTGGGTTGCTTAAACCATGAATATTTATTTCTCACAGTTTTGGAGGCTGGAAAGTCCAAGATGAAGTCACCAGCAGATTCAGTGTCTGATGAGAGCCCCCATTCCCTGCTTCATAAGTGGCCGTCCTTCTGCTGTGAGACGCCAGAGAGAGCCAGCTAGCTCTCTTGCCTTGTCTTGTAAAGGCACTAATAGCATTCACAAGAGCTCCACCCTCATGACCTAATCACATCCTAAAGGCCCACCTCCAAGCAGCATCACACTGGGGGACTAGAATTTCAAGATACAAACTTGGGGAGGATGCAGACACGCGGTTCATAATTAAGAGAGATCTCCAAAGATACACTTTACCTACTTTACAATTTTTCCCTGGGCCACAGTGCTGTCCGCACCACTGAAAATTGTCAGGAGTGACATCTTGTGAATTGGCAAGATTCAGGGAATTCAGTGCAATAAAAATCACAGGGCACTTCACTGTTAACACTTTCCCGAGAAGTTGATCAACCTTATGCTAGTAAAAAAGAAAGTCTCAAGAACACAAAATGCCAATTTTAGTTAAAAGTTGGAGCCAATGCTCTATTTTCAGTAATAGTGGATCCTGGATAGGTGAGACCAGATCCACAGGCTTCCCGAAGTAATAGCAGCCCCCAATTAAAGTGATGGCGCAGGCTCTCAGCACCTGCTAACATCATACCTATAAAGACCACGCAGAGCTCATTAATTTTAAATTTAAGACTCACCGAGCTCCTAATTTAGTTTTCTCCTTGGAGAAATGCTCTCTGGATGCCAGAAGAGGATCAGCGCCTTCTATTTTGAAACTCTGTCTGGCGATAGGATGTTACTTGTTTATGGGATTCTGATTTCAATTTGAGTTATTTCTGACAGCGCTACATGTAGCGTCAACATACAGGGTCACTGTGAAGAACGTCTTAATTTAATTTTCTTTTATGTGTTAATTCTGTAATTGCTTACCAACCACATAGCTCAGTAGAGTGAGGGGCGTGAAGTACTTGCTGGGGGTGCTGGCAGGAAAGGGCATTTTGTAAGCAATTTTGGGCATTGATGAGTATACACAGCATTACATTCGCTCAGGTTATTTAAGACTGTGCAGTTACAAAGCAATTAGGGTAACTAAAGCATTGAGGGTTTTAGATCTCTGACAACTGCACAAACATAAATGGGATATCGTGAGGTTAAGAAACGTTTGCATGATTATGTGAAATCTTTTGCTTCTGAAATACATCAGTGTATCAAAAGAAGTTTCTGGCTGGGTTTGCAGCCCAGGTGACGCTCCTTGGTTATTTTGTGCTTCGGGATAATGGTCCTTGAACCTTTCCTCAGTTACCTCCCACCGATTATTCTTAGAGGCAGGTTGGGATGAGGGGGCTGGCAGGGAGATGGCATGAAAACGTGCTAGCCAAGAGAAAAAATGAAATTATGTTCAACCAGTGAGAGAGAGGTGGGGCTGAGAGGTATTGCAACGTAACTTCAGGCCCAGTTCCACTACCTGCCCTGCATAACTTACACTGTCTGAGTACTGGTTTCGCCACCTGTGAGCTGATGAGCAGGATAACCACGGCACCACTCATAATGATACACAGCGGGTATAGTTAGCAAAGCGTTGTCATCCACGGGGCGCTGCACCTAGCATGCAGCGTGGTGTTTCCCTCATCCCACCCTTACACCTTAGTCTCCACGGAGTCTTCATGAGAGAGCGCCTTGACGCGCCCTCGCCTACCTGCCTTGGCTCTGGGGAGCTAGGGGCCAGGCACAAGACAACAGGTAAAAGATGGTGAGGGATCAGCCTCCCGGCAGGCAGAACAACATGGCAGGTGATCCTTTCCAGACAGAGTTAGCAGGAGGCGGCGCTGACTCTACATGGAAAATGGAAACAGTGAAATGCTTAGTAGTTACTATTTTTTTTCAAGTGTCTGCCACCCAGACTGCTTCTGCACACAGCACCGTGTGAGAACTGCTGCTCCAGGACTATTTTAGGTTGTTTTTAATTAAACGAAAGCATTCCTTCCAGACCTGGTGTACCTTTGCCCACGGACAGTGTGTTGAATCACTGTGAATGTTGCTGCTCTAGAACATTCGAGGACGAGGGAAAGCAACTGCTTCCCAGATCATTTGCCTTGGTTCTAAAATATGCTGGTTTGCAGAGGAAAACAACGGTCGTTTGTGTCATTTCTTCCAGAACATAATTGCCGAACATGAAATTCGTAATATCTCCTGTGCTGCCCAGGACCCAGAAGACCTCTCGACATTCGCTTATATCACAAAAGATTTGAAGTCCAATCACCACTACTGTCACGTGTTTACTGCCTTCGATGTGGTGAGTAGCTACCCTCTTTGGACAAACTAAATATTTCCCTGAATATACCTGGACTTTATTGAAAGCCCAGCTTGCAATTTAGATGCTTGGCTTGTTTACCAAGTTTTAAGGTATACCTGGTGTAAGGTATCTTGCAGACTCAGCTTTTCTGAGTTTTTTCTGTATTTTCATTCATTCATTAAATTTAGAACTCCACTTCTATCCAGTATCTGAAATGTCATTGCTCAGTTACTAACCTCACTTTTCATATCAGACGAGTTCCTTTCTTTCTCTGGTACCAAAATATAGTAAATGTCTTCCAGCCTTTCTGTCCCTTTGCTATGTCTGTTGGTTTCTTTGGTAGCCATTTCTAAGTAGTAGGGCAAGATAGTCTAGGTTTGTTTGGAGGAAAAATAAATTCAGTGCCTCATACGATATTTGTGGTTTTCTATATTGAATAGTAGTTAAATTAGACATTTATAAATAATAACTGGGAACAGCAAGGTTTGGTTCATTTGAATATGGCCCGTATTCAGAGGTTAGTCTTGTAATGACGTCCTTATGGTGTTACACACCTATAGTCCTATTTGTCATTAAGTCTAAGAACTAGCCCATATATTACAAACTTGGAAAATGGAAGCAATTCTAGAAAATAACAAGTATTCCTTCTTGTACCTTCAGGATGGTACAAATTGCTCGAGGATAACTCTATTTTAGTACATTGGGCATTCTAAATTTGAAGCAGACAGAACAGAGACAGCTACAAGCATGAAATAATTTGTAATCAGAAGAATTCTAAAATGTCACTTTAATTTGACAATTCTTCTCTGCTCAAGTTTTGAAATACACAGGTTTAAAGAATTACACAGAAATTGCAGTATAATACATTCTTGAGAGGCCAGCCCACAGTTCAATGTCATGGGTAAGACTGCTTGAAGCAATCATTTTTAGTTCTGACAAACTCCCACGGACCAAGGACCACAGTAACCCAGAATTTACCCCATCCTAAGGGATGTTAGGCTCATGCCCAGGACGTTGTATCAGGCTGCGTGTGGCCCATCCCTTTCAAGTTTGGAAGATTGAAAACAGGAAAGAATGCTATGTGCCTTTAATTTTTTTTTCTATTTTGAGAGGCATGAGGAGAATAATATACAGGTGGTCTGTGTTAACAGTAAGGACTGCAAAGCCAAACCCTCAAAGGCTGCTCTAGATATCTCTGGATGCGTTTGTTTGCATGGGATCAACAGTGTTGATTAAAGCCATGTCAGCATTAGGTTTCTGGTGCCTTAGACATAACTTGCCATTCTTGTGAAATGCAATTGTTTCTCTTTTTAAGCATTTTTTTAAAAATATTTATTTATTTGCTTGCACCAGGTCTTAGTTGTGGCAGGTGGGCTCCTTAGTTGCGGCAGGTGGGCTCCTTAGTTGCGGCATGCAGGCTTCTTAGTTGCAGCATGCATGTGGGATCTAGTTCCCTGACCAGGGATCAAACTCGGGCCCCCTGCACTGGGAGCTCGGAGTCCCAACCACTGCACCACCAGGGAAGTCCCGCAATTGTTTCTTAAAACAGCAAAATTCCATTCTATCCGCATACATTTTGGTTTGCATGATACACCTTTCTCTGGGATTTGCCTTGGTGTCATAGAAAGAACAGGCTGCTCAGAGTTCACATCCCAACTCGCTGCCTGCTCCCTGGTCTTAGACGAGTTGCAGGACTTTTCTGAGTCCTGATTTCCTTTGTCTATAAAATAGGCACGGGGATTGTACCTTACAGGTTTTCTTTGGGATTGGAATGAAGGAACGTATGTAGAGCGTTCATAAATAATGCGTGTTCAGTGTTTGCTTCCCCCGCACCACCTCTTCTCTCTCCTTCCCTGCTGACCTCACAGTTCACAGCCTGGACTTTTTCTGCTCAAAGACATAAGATAGATTTTCTAGAAGTGTACTTGTGGTCCGAAGTTTTCCCACTGCCCTTGTGAAAGAATTGAAAAAAATAGAAGAAAAAATAAATAAAATAGAAACAATAGAAAGAAAGCATAGATTCTGTAGGCCTTCTATCGGTATATTGCATCTATATAGTGTTTTCATTGAATGTCAACATTAGTATTCCAGTATTGTCAGGATGAATTCCACCCTTCCCTTGGGTACTGCAGCAGTTCTTTCTAAATTGGTTTTAGAGTAATATATAATTTGCCTTCATAAGGGTATCCAAAACATTGTTCTCTATTGAAGCTAAAAATGATGCCCATGGGCCATCTGGCCTCTTGAGTTTTTTAAGCGTGTGTATATGTGACGCCAGAAGTGAAATGTGGGGAAAATCGTCAATTGTTTAGTTTTAAGATCAACGTGATGTCCTGATACATTTGGAAAACGAGTGGAGAATTGCTTCACCTTTTGTTTTTTCATCCAGATGTTTGATTTAATGTAGACATTCACTAGGCTAGGAGTCTGGTTTCACCTACAGAGGATTTTCATCTTACATCGCAAATCCACCATTTTAATCCTCTCTAGGTGAACAGTTGGTCTAACTTCAAAAATAGTAACAAAGGCCACCAGCCTTAACGTGGGCCTTCGAGCAATTTTGAGATGCACCAAGCTTTGCTTGCACTAAAAAAGAACCTCTTTGAGCATGGATTTTGTATCTTTATGTAGGGCAGTTCAATATTCAGTCCAGTCTTGAAGCCTTAAAATTCTTTTTGGTATGAACCAGTCCCCCAGGCTGCCCAAATGGCAAAAGAAAAGAAAAGAATACCTTAAGTATACATTTAGTCTTGCAGCTGATGTGTATGAGTACATGCACATTTCTAATTGCAGTTATTGCTACTTTGACCTTGTAGATCTTTTATGGGTCACAGGAAGTTTTTATGAATATTTCTTATCACCAAGAAAACCCAATGATGTCTAGGAGGCTTCCAGTTTACGGAGAGTTGGATTTGAAATTCAGAGCATTTTTCCCATAGAAATCCTGCGGTCTTGGAGGCTCAAGCCCCCCTACTAATATGAGCATGTGAATTTAACGTAGTTCCTTTACTCTGGGACCTTGCGGAGCCCTTCATAGGCTCAGACACCGGGAGGGGGTGGAGTGAACCTGGTTTCCCAAGTTCATTTGGCCGTGGCAGCCTCTTTTGGGGAGAGCTTCTCACAGAGGTGGTGTTCTGCAGAACACACTTCAGGAAATGTTACGCTTTATCTTCTCTAAGCTTGTTTCCATGACTTAGAATCTATGCTAAATTCAGCTTGTGATATTTTCAGTTTTTAATGACAGGTAGATGAAAATTTTAAAAGACTAGAGCAGAAAGGGAATTAGGGTTCCCAAGAAAAGCCAATATGTACCTACCGGCGCGCTCCAGACCTACTCTGCATTCTAGACTCACTATGGTGGCAGCTGATTTCTAGTCACCTCCCCAGTGGGACACATCTCATCCACTACAGAACAAGAGGCTGCCCGACCTCCACCTTCCAGGCAGTGAAAACTTGGGGGAAGAGAGTTGGACTGTGTAGGAAAAAAGAATGTGTTACAAGACCAGGAGTTGTAAGGCTTAAAACAACGGATTCAGCTTTTCTCTTCTCCACTCTTATCTCAAATGAATGAAGGGGAAATCCATGCTGCTGAGATGACAAGAGGGAGAATGGGTATTTCAGCGGCCACCAGATCCCAAGGCTGCAGTGATCATCCTTAAAAGGCCACCATAGGAAAGAGATGGATATAACCAAGATCATTTGGCAACTATCATCTTCTATGTATTATTCACTCCGTCTAGATTTCTAGGACATAGAATGGAGATAGGTAGATTAGAAAGATTTTGATGCATTCTGTGTGAGACTGTCAGATTTATTTTAAAAATCTGGGAGGGACCTCATTCACTAGTTCTAAAATACGAAAGGTTTATTTTGTTTAAATAGTATTAAAAGCCATGACTGCCGCTAAACCCTGGCTAATTCTCACTTCTCTATAAAGAACATGTTTGCAGTCTTTGATAATTTTAACCATGCTCATTTTTCTCTTACTTGCACCTCCCAAATTCTGTCATCTTCAGTGTGTACGGCTTAGACTGGTTGTGGAATGTGTAGAGAATGTCAAAGTCTTGATGCCGGTGGGCGGTGCGTGGGGGAGACGAGGCTCCCTCTTTCCTGTGCCTTCTTGGCTGAATGTGGGCCGTGAAAGGATCTAAACTGGAGAAACAGAGATGACAAAATGCAGGAAACCATGGTCAGCAGGGGGACAGCATTTTATAGTCTTTTCCATCACTAGGGACCAGCAAACCTAAGTGCAGGGGAAGAACACCAGAGTCGACCAGTCTGTCATAATGTCTAATGAAAGTGAGATTCCGGAGCCCTTTCATTTTCTCCAGTTTTATTGAGATAAAATTGACATATAACAGTGTATTCATTTTAGATGTACAGCATAAGGGTTTGATGTATGTATTGCTGCAAAGTGATCCGCACAAGTTAGCATCCATCACCTCACACAGTTACACATTTTGTGTGTGTGTGTGTGATAAGGACTTCAAGATCTACTCCGTCGGCAACTTTCAAATGTACGATACAGGCATACCTGAAAGATACTGCAGGTTCTGTTCCGGACTGCTGCAACGAATCGAATATCACAATAAAGCAAGTCACATGAATTCTTTGGTTTCCCAGTGCACATAAAAATTATGTGTGCACTGCACTGTAGCCTGTTCTGTGAGCAATACCATCACGTCTAAAAAAGCAATGTACATGCCTTAATTTAAAAATGCTTTATTGCTAAAAAAGGCTAACCATCATCTGGGCCTTCAGCGTGGCATAATCTTTTTGTAACGGTAACATCAAAGGTCTGATCACAGTTCACCATAAGGAATATAATCATAATGAAAAAGTTTGAAATCTTGCCAGAATTACCAAAATGGGACACAGAAACACAAAATGAGTAAATGCTGTCAGAAAACTGGAGCCAGTAGACCTGCTCGATGCAGGGTGCCACAAGCCTTCGATTTTTTAAAATAGCAATATCTTCAAAGTGCAATAAAACGAGGTATGCCTGTACAGTACTGTTAACTATAGTCACCATGCTGTACATTGCATCCCTAGGACTTATTTGTCTTATAACTGGATGTTTGTGCCTTTTGACCACTTTCACCCATTTCTCCCTTTCTTAAACTCGGAGATTCTTTTCGTGGAGTAGCGTGGGGTTCCGAATGGAAAGTACTTATGGCTTATGTTGCAGAGATTGTCCCACAGAGTGGGAATTTACAAGTGCAAAAGAACTTCCGTTATCGTTGATGTTAGTTGACCTCTGACAACGAAATTAATACTGTATGTGGAACTAGGTGGTCTCTTTCATTCTGTTTCTCATTTTCTCCACCTGAAAATGGCCCTCAACCTGTTGGACTATAATACTATGAAAATAAATGGCAATGTAAGAAAATGCTAAAGTGCATAGAGCCCTTAAGATGGGACTGTAACACTCCCTGGCTAGTCTCCCACTTACAAAGTAGCAACCTACACTTAAGTAGAAGCCTTTCCCTGGCCCCTCGCAGCAGCTGAAACTCATCAAGTCAGTGGCAGGAGTGGTTGAATAAAAATGGCACTTCACTGGTGGTCCAGTGGTTAAGACTCTGCGCTCCCAATTCAGGGAGCCTGGGTTCGATCCCTGGTCTGGGAACTAGATCCCGCATGCTGCAACTAAGACCCAGTGAAGCCAAATAAATAAAAATTAAAAAAAAAAAAAACACAGCAGCACTCCCAGTCCTATGGCCATTATATACCACCTCCTCCCCCGCCCAAAGAAAAATACATTAACACTGCTGGGTTACATTTATCCATACCTCCTCTCCGTTGGCATAAATCGTTGAGAATTAACTAAGCCATAAAGCCAAAGGTGGGTGAATATTAAGAGAATAATAGTCACTCTTTTTTCCTCTCATCCCTATTTTTTTGAGGGTTGAGGGGGATGGATGTTATCAGAGCTTTAAATCAATCCCATTTTCTATGAAGTTAGAAAGAAAGCAGTCATTCTGATTTTTTTCACAGGTTGTTTTGCAGCATTCGTACATGTATTCGTTATAGCCCCCTCCCAAAGTACTGAAAATCAAATGTCATGTCTAGGGGTGACGCCTTTAGAATCAGCCTGGTTTTGAATCCCAGGTCGGCACTTCTTAGTTTCATAGTTTGGGCAAGAACGCCTGTAATCCTCAGTTTCCTCCTCTGTAAAATAGAGATAACAGCAGTACCCGCTGCCTAGGGTTACTGTAAGGATTCAGTGAGATGACACACGTCCGTGTCTAGCACGTGTTCAGTCAGTCTTAGCTTCTAAGGGCAGGAAAGCAGCACCAGCAGTTACGGGGCTGGTTCTGTTCTTTCCCGTCAGACCTGTGTGAGGATTTATGTCCCAGTTTTCGGTTTACAACGTACATTTGATGCGGCGGTATCCCACACCTGATATGAAAAGTCCAAGTCTGCATAAAATATATTTCTACATTTATTGAGTGCCTGCCGTGAGTCAGGCACACCGCACTGCTCTCCAGGATGTCCGAGTTCAGAGGGAGAATCAAGGACATAACGAATGGTTGCAGTAAAATCCTGTCTGTGCTCTCCTGCAGTTTTGCTGGCCCCAGCAGGGTGAGGGCTCCCAGAGGAGAGGGACACAGGGGCTGGAAGCTGAACATTGAGTTTGTATGAACATGTGGGCATCTTGGAGGCCTGACAATTCATTAATGCACTTTGGAAAGACGAGGTGAGGCATTAGGCAGTCGTCTGCCATAAGCAGAGAAAAAGTCATTTTTATCAACTGTCTTGTCCATTTGAGAAAGATTTTCAACAAGCGTTAAAATTTGGTAGGTAAGAAGCGTCTTGAATGTGATAAATGCCCCTTTGGAGGTATCACAAGTTGGCGAAGGGTTTACTGTAGCTTCTACTAGGAGCTTTTACTTTTGAAGAGTGGCGAGGAGTTGAAATCCAGCAAACTTTCCCCAAGTCCCTGCCAAGTAACAGGACAAAGACGGATCGTGTTCCCCTTCTGCCCTGGCAGGCCAGCCCCTCCAGCATGGGTGTGAGAGGTCTGCTGTCCAGCCACCGTAGGCTGTGGTTCCATGTGGACAGGCGACCACCGGGCGTGAGTACATGATTGCTACAGAGAACCTGTAACTTTATAAGAAAGCCTTTCTTGGTCTTTCACTGAGCTGATGACACTCACGTACTTGGGGTGAGGCATGACGTGAAACCTTTAGCAGATGCAGTGGAATGCTCTGCCACCTTTAAAAATCTGGTTTTTGAAGACCATTTAATGGCATGCAAAAACCATTCATGATTTAATGTTGCGTGAAAAAGTGACTCATGAAACTGCACGTAAATATCATTCTAATTTTGTTTTTAAATTCACATAAATATTCATATAGCTTATAAAAGTATTTGTGCATATATACAAAAGTAAAAGGAAAAGAAACCAAAATGTAGCAGTGGCTATATCCCAGCAGTAGAATTTTGCAGGTGATTTTTAATTTTCTTCTTTATGTATTTTCAAAACTTTCTACATGTACCCCTGTTATATTTAGAGAGAAATACTAATTTCATTATTCTTTTAGTTAGCTGGAATTAGCCCTAAAAAAACTATCTGCATTTTATCCAGTTGCTGTGTCAGCCCTGGGCTAGATAGGCATCTTAGCAGAATGCCTGATGTTTATTTCTAAATGCTGAAGACCTGTGATTGGGCAGTATTTGTTTCTATAAATATAATCTATCAAGACTTAATCACTGACTTGTACTTGAGAGAACTAAGTAGGTAGAGCTAAGGAATGTCAATGAATTCTGTGAATATGGCCAGAATATTCTCAGTTATTTTTGCCTCAAGACGTGGGTGAAGCAAGTTGTAGATGAAACCTACCCTGGCTCTTAAAAAACAAGATGTACAAGCAAAATACAGCCAGAGGAGAAATGTGGCTTCTTTCTGGAGGCCCCACCAATAGACCCGTATTGAAAACGCTTTATCTTTAGGCCCAAACGGCGTGCCCTGCACTGGTTCAGCATTTATTCAGCCAGGATCTACCTGTGGAGAGAAAATAGAAGGGAAGAATCTGCTGTGGCCATCCACAGGCACCCGTATCTTACCCTTGAGGTGCAAGTCCTCTTATCTTAGGGACCTACCGGGCAGCGTCCTTTTTTCAGTTCCTCCAACATTTATTGCGCACCTGATATGTCCTAAGCCCTAGAGACGCAGTCAAATGAGAGGAGAGCCCTCAAGGAGCTCAGCCGGCTGGGGCGTTTGGATCTATAAAGAGAAAATCCTAATAAATTCTTTACAGTCAGTGGAGCTGTGCCCATCTGAGGAGGGGCACCTGGCACAGCCTGGGGTGTCGGGGAAGGGGATTCAGAGCAGGCTCCTGGAAGACGTCATGCCCCAGGTGAATCTTCAAGGTTGAGCAGTAACTCACCAGGCAAAGGGAGAGGTGGGGAACGGGCATATTGTTAAGAATAAAAGCCATTTAATAATAGACAAAATACTTGGCCATTTAGAATAGTTTTGGGGTGAGTGTTGCTGTGAGGACATCCCCTGTGGTGAAAGCCAGCCCCGTGGTCACTGCACTTCTGTGCACTGGCTGGTGGATTGTTGAGACCTGCAGTCCAGCCTTTGGGGAATGTGCTACTATTTAACATGGCATCAGCTATACATACATCTCTAAACTGAAGCCGTTGTTGGTTGGGTAAAAGACCGACAACAGCGTCTAATCAGGGAACCCTGGAGCTCCCAGTGGAGAGGGACCTAAAGGTCACCAGGACCAGACCCCCTGTCAGTGTCATCTCCTCAGTGGCAGTGATAGGTATAGAGGCAGGCAGCCCAGGGCAGACTTAGCCCATGCAGGTGATCCAGGCGTGGTCTTTACTCACTGACACTGGTGTAGTAGACCTCTGAGGCTCCTCTTAACACCCCAGGCTTCTTTGCACAGATACAGCCCTTTTTTCCTTGAATGTCTGTTTGCACCCTCTTCAGGTGCAGATAGCCTCTGCCGACCTCAGGCATTGCTTCTGCTGGCCCCCAGGAGCCAAAGGATATTCAGGTCCTGTAGCTTCCTGAGACTATGGAATACAGTTATTTGTTCCTTCAATTTTAGTCACTGAAATGTGGTGTTTTTTTTTGTTTTCTTTAATGCTAATGGAAAGTGCCTGCAGACAGATCAGAATGGTCCACTTGTAGACAGCAGCCTCCCAGCCTAAGCCAGCAGGGCCTCTCTCCCTGTGGTGTCCCCTCTCTCCTCAGCACACTTCCTTTTTTGTCACTTTAACCAGATGATGTGAGACTCGTGTCTGATGTACCTTGTCAGCCATCTTTTCAGTAATGGGTTAAACAAAATAAGCTGTCGAATAAACGTTTAAGTGAACAAACAACCGCCTTTTATACTATGCCTCCTTCCATAAAGGACTTAAGGCAGCCTACGTGAATAGGTATGTTAAATCTGAAAATATAGATACACATGGATCTGAAGTAGGGAAAATACACACTAAAAAGAAGATCAAGACCCAGGGGAAAGTTTTAACATCAACATGCCAACCACAGAATTCTACATTGTTACGAGAACTGAGCCACAGATTTAGCTCTGAGCTTCCTGAAGGTCAAGGCAAGTAGGAAAACACAGTCATTACATGCTTGATATTTCTTGGGTGAGGATACCCCATCCTCTCAGAAGACAAAACTTCAATGAGAGTGATTCTGAAAGAACTTTTTTTTTTTAATTGAAGCATAGTTGATTTACAGTTTCCGGTGTACAGCAAAGTGATTCAGTTATATATATATACATATATATCCTTTTTTCATATTCTTTTCCATTATAGGTTATTACAAGATATTGAATATAGCTCCCTGTGCTATACAGTAGGTCCTTGTTGTTTATCTATTTATATATAGTAGGGTGTATCTGTTAATCCCAAATTACTAACTTATCCCTCCTTCCCCCTTTGGTAACCATAATTTTGTTTTCTATGTCTGTGAGTCTATTTCTGCTTTGTAAATAAGTTCCTTTGTATCATTTTTTTAGACTCCACATATAAGTGATATCATATGATATTTGTCTTTCTCTGACTGCACTTAGTATGATAATTTCCAGGTCCATCCATGTTGCTGCAAATGGCATTATTTCATTCCTTTTTATGGCTGAGTTATATTCCATTGTATATATGTACCACATCTTTAACCATTCATCTCTCAATGGACATTTAGGTTGCTTCCATGTCTTGGCTATTGTAATAGTGCTGCTATGAACATTGGGGTGCATATAACTTTTCAAATAAGAGTTCTCGTCTTTTCCGGATATATGCCCGGGAGTGGGATTGCTGGATCATATGATAACTGTATTTTTAGTTTTTGTAAGGAACCTCCATACTGTTCTCCATAGTGGCTGCACCAATTTACATTCCCACCAACAGTGTAGAAGGGTTCCTTTTTCTCCACACCCTCTCCAGCATTTATTATTTGTAGACTTTTTAATGATGGCCATCCTGACCAGTGTGAGGTGGTACCTCATTGTAGTTTCGATTTGTATTTCTATAATAATTAGTGATGTTGAATAATTAGTGATGTTGGAGAAATGTCTGTTTAGGTCTTCTGCCCATTTTTTGATTGGGTTGTTTGTGGTTTTTTGATACTGAGCTGTGTGAGCTGTTTGTATATTTTGGAATTAATCCCTTGTCGGTCACACTGTTTGCAAATATTTTCTCCCATTCCGTAGGTTGTCTTTTAGTTTTGTTTATGGTTTCCTGTGCTGTGCAAAAGCTTTTAAGTTAGTCCCATTTGTTACTTTTGCTTTTGTTTCCATTACTCTAGGAGATGGACCCCAAAAAAGTATTGCTGCGATTTATGTCAAAGAGTGTTCTGCCCATGTCTTCCTCTAGGAATTTTATAGTATCTAGGAGTTTATAGTATACCGGTCTTACATTTAAGTCTTTAACCCATTTTGAGTTTATTTGTGTATATGGTGTTAGAGAATGTTCTAATTTCATTCTTTTATATGTAGCTGTCCAGTTTTCCCAGCACCACTTATTAAAAAAAGACTGTCCTTTCTCCATTGTATATTCTTGCCTCTTGTTGTAGATAAATTGACAAGTGTGGGGGTTTATTTCTGGACTCTCTATTCTGGTCCATTGACCTATGTGTCTGTTTTGTGCCAGTACCATACTGTTTTGATTACTGTAGCTTGTCATACAGTCTGAAGTCAGGGAGCCTGATTCCTCTAGCTCCATTCTTCTTTCTTTCTTTTTTGTATTGGCTATTTGGGGTGTTTGGTGTTTCCATAGAAATTAAAATTTTTTTTCCAGTTCTGTGAAAAATGCCATTGGTAATTTGATAGGGATTACACTGAATCTGTAGATTGCTTTGGGAGGTACGGTCATTTTAACAATATTGATTCTTCCAATCTAAGAACATGGTATATCTTTCAATCTGTTTGTGTCATCTTCAGTTTCTTTCATCAGCATCTTATAGTTTTCAGAGTACAGGTGTTTTGCCTCCTTAGGTAGGTTTATTCCTAGGTTTTTGTTTTGGGTTTTTTTTGATGCGATGGTGAAAGAACTTTTTGTCCTGGGTCTCCAGGAGGGGATATTGTGTGATGGTGTCTTCACCAACATTCATATGCTGAATCTCCAAAACACAAGATGGTTCCTCAGAGGGTCCTCCAGTGAAAGTGGAGGCAGAACACCAACAGACTCATGAAAGCAATAAGGCAGGACAGCCCAGTGGCACAAAACGCTGTCTTATCTAAAGTCAGATCTGGGTTTGAATCCTGGCTCTGCCCGTGACTAGCTGTGTGAACTTGGCCAAGTTAATCAATCTCACTGATCATGAGTTTCTCACACATAAAATGGGGATGATAATTCCTCCTCTACAAGGTGGTTGTGAGGGTTAGATAATCCATGTCAGGCCCTTAGCTGGTCTCTGGGGTGTAGTTAACAATGTCATGTGGTAGTTGCTGCTACCACTGCTTTATCATCTGTATGAGAGGAAGTAGAATGTGGTTCAAGTTGACAGGTGGTCCGATTTGGTGCAGGGATCAAACCTAGCACGGCTATAAGACTGGACTGACTGCATGTCCATAAGCTAATGTCCACATAGAACATTTTCCGCTGGGTTTGATAGAAATTGGACAGAAGAGTCAACTCTTTGCTCTGGACTTGGAGTAGAGGCATTGGGTTTCCAGGTTAAAGGAAGAACTGAGTATTCTAAAATTCAGCTGAGCAGATGCTGGAATTGACATCCAATACAAAAACTGACCAAATGGATGGCCAGCCCCACTAGTACATGGGGGTGAGCCGTGGAAACACCAGAAAACAGGGCCTGGATTTTGCCTGGAAAACAGTTCCAAACCCTCTCTGCCAAAGAAGGAAAAGGCAGGTGATGGATAAAGAATAAGATTATTTTGAGCTAGAAGATTTTCTCTTATTTTTAATGCTCAAAATGCAAAAGCTTATTATTTTTTATGATTGTAAAATTATTCGTCTTTTGAATAAAGTTCAAAACATATAAAGAAGAGAAAATTTGTCTACGATCTTAACACTTAGTGATAACCACTAGTAACGTTTTGATATATACTGTTTTCTATGCACATAGACAGATACCAGCTATGTACGTATGCATAATTTTTACTGAGTCTTTTAACTAGTTTTTTAAATGCCTCCATTTTCATTTTAAATGGCTGCCTAGTACCTCACTGTGTAGATCTATGTAGTATACTTAATCAGTTCCCTATTGGGGGAAATTTTTAAACAACGATGAATATTCTTGCAAATATGCCATTGAACCCTTAAGCCCAAAAGATTTTCAAACCAGGAGTTTCCAACACAGAAAAATCCTAGTGATGAGCCAATTAATATAAATTAATTACCTGGGTGCCCAGAGTTTTCCCTAGGGGACAGATTGCCTAAAGCCTATGCTTCAGTTATTCTAACACCAAAATGATGAGTGTGCCGGGTACAGCCTCGGTGACTAGGATGCAGGAGAACAATGGGGTACACCTCTTTGTCTCATCGTGAGCCCCCTCTCTCTGACATCATTCAGGGAGCACTTCCTGGACACGTGTTAGAAGCCAGGCACCAGGGACTCAGCCCCTGACACAAGGAAGTAGCTCAGTAAATACCGTGGTGATTGATGTTCAACTGCCAGTCCTGACTGCCTTAAGCTCACAGTAAATACAGGCTGGCCTACAGATCAATCTAGTTTGCATAGAAAAACAAGTTTGCATCCCTGGATTACATCTAGAATCTGTCCTTAAAATACGATGGTCCTGCAAATACCTCTAATGTAGCAATTCTTAATCCACAGATCAAAATGCCAGGGGGAGAAGGGAAGGGCTTTGGAGATTGTAATGTGCCCCCATTGAATTGGGATTCCCTGCCTCCACCCTAAAGAGCCTCCATTGGAGAGGGAGTGTTGCCTTTCCTCCCTCACATCACCCCTCATCATGGGAGGGGCAGGACCACCAGCTGAGAATCCCTGTGCTAAGGGTTCAGGGTTCACGTCAAATCATAACACCCTCTGCCTGGAGACTGGTCCAGGCATGAGACCCTCACTGCAGCCAAGATGCATCCACCACCCAGGAGCTTCCATATTTAATGTTTTTAAGGTTTTTTTTTTAGCAGTTTGCAGAAGTCTTCTATTTATTTTTTTTATTGAAGTATAGTTGATTTACAATGTTGTGTTTCTGGTGTACAGCAAAGCGATTCAGTTATACATTTTTTTTCATTACAGTTTATTACAAGATATTCAGTATAGTTCCCTGTGCTATACAGTAGGTCCTTGTTGTTTATCTGTTTTATATATAGTAGTGTGTATCTGTTAATCCCAAATTCCTAATTTATCCCTCCCCCTCCTTCCCCTTTTGGTGACCATAAGTTTGTTTTCTTTGTGAGTCTGTTTCTGTTTTGTAAATAAGTTCATTTGTATCATATTTTATATTCCACATATAAGTGATATCATATGGTATTTGTCGTTCTCTGACTTCACATAGTATGATAAGCTCTGGGTCCATCCATGTTGCTGCAAATGGAATTATTTCATTCTTTTTATGGCTGAGTAGTATTCCACTGTATATATAAACACCACATTTTCTTTATCCTTTCATCTGTCGATGGACATTTAGGTTGCTTCCATGTCTTGGCCATTGTAAATAATGCTGCTATGAACATTGGGGTGCATGTATCTTTTCAAATTAGAGTTTTCTCCAGATATATGCCCAGCAGTGAGATTGCTGGATCACATAGTAGCTCTGTTTTTAGTTTTTTAAGGAACCTCCATACTGTTTTCCATAGTGGCTGCAGCAATTTACATTCTCATCAACGGTGTAGGAGGGTTCCCTTTTCCCCACACCCTCTGCAGCATTTATTCTTTGTAGACTTTTAATGATAGCAGTTCTGACCAGTTTGAGGTGGTAACCTCACAGTAGTTTTGATTTGCATTTCTCTAATAATTAGTGATGTTGAGCATCTTTTCACGTGCCTACTGCCCATCTGTATGTATTCTTTAGAGAAATGTCTATTTAGATCTGCCGAAGTCTTTTTTTTTATCATTTTTTTAATAGATCTTTATTGGAGTATAATTGCTTCACAATACTGGGCTAGCTTCTGTTGTATACCAAAGTGAATCAGCCATATGGCCCCATATCCCCTCCCTCTTGAACCTCCCTCCCATCCTCCCTATCCCACCCCTCTAGGTCATCACAGAGCACCGAGCTGATCTCCCTGTACTATGCTACTGCTTCCTACTAGATAACTATTTTACATTCGGTAGTGTATATATGTCAATGCTACTCTCACTTCACCACAGCTTCCCCCTCCCACCCTATGTCCTCAAGTCCATTCTCTATGTCTACATCTTTATTCCTGCCCTGCAACTAGGTTCATCAGTACCTTTTCTTGTTTTTTTTTTTTAGGTTGCATATATATGCATTAGCATACGATACTTGCTTTTCTCTTTCTGACTGACTTCACTCTGTGTGACAGACTCAAGGTCCATCCACCTCACTACAAATAACTCAATTTCATTTATCTTTATGGCTGAGTAATATTCCATTGTATACATGTGCCACATCTTCTTTATCCATTCATCTGTCGATGGACACTTAGGTTGCTTCCATGGCCTGGCTATTGTAAATAGTGCTGTGTGATGAACATCGTGGTACACGACTCTCTTTGAATTACTGTTTTCTCAGGGTATATGCCCAGTAGTGGGATTGCTGGGTCGTATGGTAGTTCTATTTGTAGTTTTTTAAGGAACCTCCATACTGTTTTCCATAGTGGTTGTATCAATTTACATTCCCACCAACAGTGCAGGAGGGTTCCCTTTTCACAACACCCTTTCCAGCATTTGTTTCTAGATTTTTTTTGATAATGGCCATTCTGACCGGCATGAGGTGATACCTCATTATAGTTTTGATTTGCATTTCTCTAATAATTAGTGATGTTGAGTCTTTTTATCTTAAGTATAATTCTAAGGTACAGTGATCAAGAGCACAGCCTCTCAGAACACCTGTATTCACACACATCCCAGCTCAGCCAGGTTCTGGCCTCATGAACAAGTTATTTAACCTTCCTGAGCTTAATTCTCTCACATGCAAAACAAGGATGATAATGGCCCCACAGCTGTTTAATATGGTAAGTCCCACCGGGTTTCTGTTAGGATTAAATGAGATAGCCCATGTGCAACATGGCAAACAGTAAATAATAAATGTTGGCTGGTATTGACATTAGGGTAAATGTTATTATGAATGATTCTCACAATAATCCACCTGCATGTGTTACTATCCCCATTTTAAAACAAACAAAAAATAACTGAGGGGCTTCCCTGGTGGCACAGTGGTTGAGAGTCCACCTGCCGATGCAGGGGACACGGGTTTGTGCCCCAGTCCGGGAAGATCCCACATGCCGCGGAGCAGCTGGGCCTGTGAGCCGTGGCCGCTGAGCCTGTGCCTCTGGAGCCTGTGCTCTGCAGCGGGAGAGGCCACAACAGTGAGAGGCCCGCGTACCGCAAAAATAAATAAAATAACTGAGGCTCAGAGCATACGCTTCCCAGTAACTGCCCCCCACACCAGCCCTGAGGACACATGCACACAGGCTTCCTTCTTTCATTGGTGGTCTGTGTAAGGTAGAAAATAATGTCAATTGCCATAATAAGTGTGGTCCCAAAAAAGAGACTCATGCTGGAAAGGCCAAGGCAGGTATTTTCCAACAAGCTAGGAGGGGCAGAAGGAGCCAGGGTCAGAGACAACCAGGTTACAGCATTTGAGGGACGAGAGGTAGCGAACATAAAGCTAAAGTAGTTTGGATTTATGCCCGAGCAAGGTAGCAACCAGAGATGAGAGTGTGGTCATGCCAACTTGAAAGGACATTCCAGCTCTGTGGTTTGGGCTAGCATGTGAAGGGACTCCTTAGTGCTTACCATGATGCTGTGACCAAAATGGGTCACAGGCATCAGCCACCTTCCCCGAGGTCGGGGCTGGGAATGGAGGCTCCGACCTCCTGTGACTATGTACTGTTGCTGTTGTTGTTTATCATTTTATTGAAGTAGAGTCGATTTACAATGTTGTATTAATTTCTGCTGTACAGCAAAGTGATTCAGTTATACATATATATTTTTTTTCATATTTTTTTCATTATGGTTTATCACAGGATATTGAATATAGTTCCCTGTGCTATACAGTAGGACCTTGTTTATCTATTCTCTATGTAATAGTTTGCACCTGCTAAACCCAAACTCCCAATCCTTCCCTCCCCCACTCCCTCCCCCTTGGCAACCACAAGTCTGTTCTCTATGTCTGTGAGTCTATTTCTGTTTCACAGATTCCACATATAAATGATATATGGTATTTTGCTCTTTCTTACTTCACTTAGTATGATAATATCTAGGTCCATACATATTGCTGCAAATGGCATTATTACATTCTTTTTTATGGCTGAGTAATATTCCATTGTGTTGATGTATATATACCACATCTTCTTTATCCATTCATCTGTCAATGGGCATTTAGGTTGTTTCCATGTCTTGGCTATTGTGAATAGTGCTGCTATGAACATAGGGGTGCATATATCTTTTCAAATTATAGTTTTGTCTGGATATATGCCCAGGAGTGGGGTTGCTGGATCATATCATGTGGCAACTCTATTTTTAGGGTTTTTTTAATTGAAGTATAATTGATTTACAATGTGTTAACTACTACTATACAACAAAGTGATTCAGTAATACATATATATATATATATATATATATATATATACACACATTCTTTTTTTATATTTTTTCCCTCATGATTTATCATAGGATATTTTTTTAATATTATTTATTTATTTTGGCTGCGCTGGGTCTTAGTTGC
The DNA here is from genome assembly GCF_963924675.1 of Phocoena phocoena. Classification (NCBI taxonomy): domain Eukaryota; kingdom Metazoa; phylum Chordata; class Mammalia; order Artiodactyla; family Phocoenidae; genus Phocoena; species Phocoena phocoena. The sequence continues at coordinate 22,714,426 of NC_089229.1, forward strand.
AGCACGCAGGACCTTTGTTGCAGCATGTGGGCTTCTTTTTTCTTTAATATTATTTATTTGGTTGCGCCAGGTCTTAGTTGCGGTAGGCAGGCTCCTTAATTGTGGCATGCATGCGGGATCTCATTCCCTGACCAGGGATCGAACCCGGGCCCCCTGCATTGAGAGCGTGGAGTCTTACCCACTGGACCACCAGGGAAGTCCCTATCATAAAATATTAAATATAGTTCTCTGTGCTATATATACAGTAGGACCTTGTTGTTTATTCATTCTGTATATTAAAGTTTATATCTGCTAACTGTGACCTCCCCATTCCCTCCCCCAACCCCTTCCCCCTTGGCAACCACCAGTCTGTTCTCTATGTCTGCGATTCTGTTTCATAGATAGGTTCATTTGTGTCATATTTTAGATTCCACATTTAAGTGATACCATATGGTATCTGTCTTTCTCTTTCTGACTTCACTTAGTATGATCTCTAGGTTCATCCATGTTTCTACAAATGGCATTATTTCATTCCTTTTTATGGCTGAGTAGTATTCCATTGTATATATGTACCACATCTTCTTTATCCATTCATCTGTCAATGGACATTTAGGGTGTTTCCATGTCTTGGCTATTGTGAATAGTGCTGCTGTGAACATTGGGGTGCATGTATCTTTTTGAATTATAGTTTTGTCCGTATATTTGCCCAGGAGTGGGACTGCTGGATCATATGGTAGCTCTGTTTTTAGTTTCTTAAGGGACCTCCATACTGTTCTCCATAGTGGCTGTACCAATTTACATTCCCACCAACAGTGTAGGAGGGTTCCCTTTTCTCCACACCCTCTCCAGCATTGTTATTTGTAGACTTTTTAATGATGACTATTCTGACCTCTGTCAGGTGGTACCTCATTGTAGTTTTGATTTGCATTTCTTTAACAATTAATGATTTTGAGCATCTTTTCACGTGCCTATTGGCCACCTGTATGTTGTCTTTGGAGAAATGTCTATTTAGGTGTTCCGCCCACTTTTCAATTGAGTTGTTTGTTTTTTTGTTATTGAGTTGTATGAGAAGTTTGTATATTTTGGAAATTAAGCCCTTATTGGTCACATCATTTGCAAATATTTTCTCCCAGTCTGTAGGTTATCTTTCTGTTTTGTTTATGGTTTCCTTTGCTGTGCAAAACCTTATAAGTTTGATTGGGTCCCATATGTTTATCTTTGCTTTTATTTCTGTTGCCTTGGGAGACTGACCTAAGGAAACTGGTACAATTTATGTCAGAGAATGTTTTGCCTGTGTTCTCTTCTAGGAGCTTTACGGTGTCATGTCTTATATTTAAGTCTTTGTGTATAATGTGAGGGTATGTTCTAATTTCATTGATTTGCATGCTGTTGTCCAACTTCCCCAACACTACTTGCTGAAGATACTGTCTTTTCCCCATTGTATATTCTTGCCTCCTTGAAGATTGACTGTAGGTGTATGGGTTTATTTCTGGGCTCTCTATTCTGTTCATTGATCCATATGTCTGTTTTTATGCCAGTACCACACCGTTTTGATTACTGTAGCTTTGTAGTACTGCCTGAAGAGTTGGGAGAGTTATGCCTCCTGTTTTGGCAATTCTGGGTCTTTTATGGTTCCATATAAATTTTAGGATTATTTGTTCTATTTCTGTGAAAAATGTCATGGGTAATTTGATAAGGATCACATTAAATCTGTAGATTGCTTTGGGCAGTATGGCCATTTTAACAAGATTAATTCTTCCAATCCAAGAGCATGGGATGTCTTTCCACTTCTTTGAATCATCTTCAGTTTCGTTTATTAATGTTTTGTAGTTCTCAGCATATAAGTCTTTCACCTCCTTGGTGAGGTTTATTCCTAAGTCTTTTTTTTTTCTTTTGCGGTTCGTGGGCCTCTCACTGTTGTGGCCTTTCCCATTGCGGAGCACAGGCTCCAGACGCGCAGGCTCAGCTGCCATGGTTCACGGGCCCAGCCGCTTCACGGCACGTGGGATCTTCCCGGACCAGGGCACGAACCTGTGTGCCCTGCATCGGCAGGCAGACTCTCAACCACTGCGCCACCAGGGAAGCCCCCTAAGTCTTTTTTGATGCAACTTTAAGGGACTGTTTACATTCCCTTTCTGACATCTCACTGTTAGGGTAAAGAAATGCAACCAATTTCTGTATGTTAATCCTGTATCCTGCTGCCTTGCTGAATTTGTACTACTACTGTTCTAGTAGTTTTTGTGTGGAATTTTTAGGGTTTTCTATATATAGTATCATGTCATCTGCATATAAGGACAGTTTTACCTCTTCCCTACCAATTTGGATACGTTTTATTTCTTTTTCTTGTCTGATTGCTGTGGCTAGGACTTCCAATACTATGTTGAATAGAAGTGGTGAGAGTGGGCATCCTTGTTCCAGATTTTAGCAGGAAGGCTTTCAGATTTTCACCACTGAGTATTATATTGGCCATGGGTTTGTCATAAATAGCTTTTATTATGTTGAGATATGTTCCCTCTATACCCACTTTTGTAAGTTTTTATCATAGATGGATGTTGAATTTTATCAAATGCTTTTTCTGGATCTATTGAGATGACCATGTGGTTTTTACCTTTTCTTTTGTTGATGTGGTATATCACATTGATTGATTTGTGTATCTTGAACTATCCTCGTGATCCTGGGATGAATCCACCTTGGTCATGGTGTATGATCTTTATGTTTTGTTGGATTCAGTTTGCTAATTGTGACCAGTTCACAGGTTGATGGTTCCTCTTCCACCACCTGAATGAGGGTCCAGCCAGCCTTCCTTAGCACTGCATGGTATCCTAGTTATCTATTACTGCTTACTTAGCAAATCACCCCAAAACTTAGTGCTGTAAAACAACATGCACTTTATCACGTTTATGATTCTGAGAGTCAGGAATCTGGGCAGAGCACAGCAGTTCTGCTCTTCTGCTCCACAACATCTGGGGTCTCCACTAGGTAACTCAGATGACTGCAGTTGCTGGGATGGCTTGACTGGAGCCATCTGTCTGGGGCCTTGGTCCTCTGTGTGGCATCTCCTGGAGCTTGAATGTCCAGTATCACTCCTTTGCTTCATATCTGGAGCCTGGGCTGGGGGGGCTGCAACTGCTGTTTCTCTCCAGGCAGCCTCTTCCCCTGGCCAGCTTGGACATACTAACAACATGGTGATCTCAGGGAGGTCAGACTTTTTATACATGGCTGGTTTCCCTCAGAGGGAATGTTCCATGAAAGCTGAGAGACCTCTCACAACGTAACCTCAGAAGTCCCAGCATGTCACTTCTGCACATTCTATTAGTTAAGAAAGTCAGTATAACCAGTCCAGATTCAAGGAGGTGGAGGAGCAGATTAGCCCTCTCAACAGCCCCCGCTCACACCATGGCACGAGGCAGGGGGAATGGTGATGGCTGCCCCCTTGGAGACAAGCTACCCACACGGGAGGGTAAGAACAGAGACTTTTGAAGTACAGTTGATGTACAGTGCTTCAGGACTTCAGCAGTGATTCAGTTTCATATATGTGTGTGTGTGTGTGTGTGTATATGTATATTTGGTTCGAGTATAATGTTTAATGTAAGATACAGTGGATTGGCAGAGTTGATACAAAGTTAAGAAATTTACTTCTACTCAGTAAGTTAACAACCTAGGCACCAGCATATATATATATTATATATATATATACACACACACACGTATATAGTGTTCTTTTTCAGATTCTTTTCCATTATAGGTTATTACAAGATGTTGAATATAGTTCCCTGTGCTATACAGTAGGACCTTGTTTTTCTGTCTTATCTATAGTAGTGTGTATCTGTTCATCTCAAACTCCTAATTTATCCCTCCCCCCTTCCCCTTTGGTAATTTTTTAAAATTAATTAATTTGTTTATTTTTGGCTGTGCTGGGTCTTTGCTGCTGTGCACGGGCTTTCTCTAGTTGTGGAGAGCGGGGGCGACTCTTTGTTGTGGTGCACGGGCTTCTCATTGCGGTGGCTTCTCTTGTTGCGGAACACGGGCTCTAGGTGCGTGGGCTTCAGTAGTTGTGACGCACGGGCTTAGTTGCTCTGAAGCATGTGGTATCTTCCCAGACCACGGCTTAAACCCATGTCCCCTGCACTGGCAAGAGGATTCTCAACCACTCTGCCACCAGGGAAGCCCCATTTTGGTAACCTTAAGTTTTCTATATCTGTGAGTCTATTTCTGTTTTATAAACAAGTTCATTTGTATCATTTTTTTAAGTTTCCACATGTAAGTGATATCATATGATATTTGTCTTTCTCTGAATTATTTCACTTAATATGATTATCTCTAGGTCCATACATGTTTCTCCAAATGGAATTATTTCATTCTTTTTTATGACTGATATTCCATTAGACACACACACACACACACACCACATCTTCTTTATCCATTCATCTGTCGATGGACATTTAGGTTGCTTTCATGCTGCTTTGAACATTGGGGTGCATGTATCTTTTTGAATTAGAGTTAAGGACACAGACTTTTGAGTCACAAATATTGTTTCATACCACTGCTCTGTAACTTTCTAGCTCTGTGATGTCAGATAAATTACTTAACCTCTCTGAGCCTCAATTTCCTCATCTATAAAATAAGGATAATGATATCCTACTAGGGATGATTGTGGTAAGACTTAAAGGAGATAAATCTAGTGCTTGGTACAATGCCTAATATCTGCGAAGTCCTCACTTAATGGTAGCCATACTACCTATAGTGATAACTAGTAGTGTTATTACTCCAGCTTGCCCTTTAGATATTCATTCACTCAGCAAACAAGCCTCTATTGTGATTGTGTGCCTACTGTGTGCTAGGCAGTCTCTGGCCCTGGCCTCCCACAGTTGTGAAGACGATGATATGTTGTAAGCAGAAACTAAGTTGGCTTTCAGGCTTTCTGAGCAGCATCCCTGGCTCTTCAGTGCCAGGCAGCATCTCTGGGCTCAGCAAGCCTGGCTCAAAGGAGGAAGCAAGGGCTTGTCACCTAAGCCTCTCTGATCAGATTACGGTAACATTTTTGGCCCTTTCCTATAGTGTCTTCTGCTCTCACAGTAACTCTCTTCCCATTTCAAGTAGTGCGGATATTACTAAGGAGAGGCTGGAGAAATGAACCCGCGTTCCCATTCGAGCGTGTGTCCTCAGGTCCCATCTGATGAGGATCTGTGCCCCCAAGGGCCCCGGTACTTTGGTTGCACAGGACTCCACGTGCAGAGCCCCATCAGCAAGCAGCTGCTCCTTGTGGGCTGTCACTGGCATCCAGAATTGAAGCCTCCAACACCGAGGTGGCAGAAAGTGCAGGAAAGGTAACCATCTCCAACTCTTTACAGATCACAAAAGAACTCTTAAAATGTAGCATTCGACATGTAACGAAAAGCAAGACGTCATGGAGAAGGAATGCAAGCCAAACTAAGGAAAAGCTGCTTGGCAGGAAACCTCACCGTCTGGTCTGGTCTGGTCTCTGTGTCTTATCTCAGCAATTTCCTAACACTAGCAACTTCTTTACAATGAAAGGAGGGCAGAGCTTCTAACCCAGAAGCTTCCAAAAACCTTCAGCCTTCCCATCAAAATCCTGTGAAAATCTCACCTGCTCAAATGAGCATCTTTAGCTTTCATTTGAAGACACTGGAACTTTAAGTAAATCTCACTTTCAGGAACTTGTTTCTAGGTTAACGATAAAGGAATTCACACTTATTAAGCACCTTTGTTCCGGCATCAAAAAGCAACATGTTACAGAACTGCTGCATCTGCCATCTTTCCCTTAGTCCAGTTGCCCACCCAGAGCATGAATATCTGCTACGTGTCCCTGACAGACAGACAGCCACTATCTCCACAGCACCTGTGGACAAGACAAGAGTCCGGACTTCATGGGGACAGCCAAAGCCCAAAGCCCCAGGCCCCCTTTCCAGGGGACGCATTGCACACCAGGCAACGGGCAACACTGGTGGTGACGCAAGTACCAGGCGTAGGCACTGAGGGTTCAGCCCTCCTGGTGCAGCCACGGCCGGAGATGTCCGCCAGCCCTCCACCGTCACTTGTCGGTGCATTACTGATTTCCTAGTCTGACGCGTGCTTGGAGGCAAACTCGGGGCCCGAGCTCCTTGCGGGAAGTGCTCAGCTGGCCGTGCAAGGCTGGGTCTCCAGTAAGCACACGTCTGTCTTGAGGGGCCACGGCTTCTTAACAAGTAGCTCAGAGGAGAAGACACATCCTCTGTCAGACCAGTTCTCCCACTCAGAGGTGTTTCCCCTCAGGCTTGGGCCGAAATCCCAGCAGTCCGGCGTGGATCTGAAATCTGGTCCGTCTGGAGACCCGTGGGCCTCTTCCACACGAGCCCTGACAGCCATGCCGCGTCTCCCTCCATCTTCGTCAAGTGAGAACGGTCCTCAGCAGATCTCCCCAGAATCATGGGAATCAAGATGTTCTGTGTGCTTGACTGGGGCGGAGGGAGCAGGGGTGCAACATCAGCAAAAGCAATTTCTGTGGTTTTGAGGAAAAAACCACACAGACTTTCTAGAGGCGTTCATGAGCATGGAAACTTGGGACAGACCACGCCGGCTCTCAGCTGGTGCAGTGGTTGTAAGAAAGCTCTCTGTGACCCACAGGCATCCAGCTCTTTGATGTGCTGTGACCTCAGGGTCTTGTCGAGACCCTGCTTCAGAAGTGGGGTCAGACCATGTCCTGTTTTCTCAGTGAGAGCAGACAGGGTGGGACTGTGCTCAGAAGAGAAGGCAGAAATGAAGTACAAATCTGGAGACGAGAAGCTAGACGTCCTGAGGGGAGTGATTGAAGGTCCGAAGGAAAGAACTTCTCTCCCAGACACTGCTTGGCATGGCATTCGAGCCTGACAGGAGCTCCTGTCTCTTGCTGATTTGATGATAAAATATGGAGTAGACCCACAGGGAGAACAAACGCCTCAAGAAATAGATGGATAATTGGCTCTGTTTGCATGCTCGCCGTGAGTGTGAGACGCCACACCAGCATGACTAATGCCTCTCCCCTCTGCCTAAATTAGATTTTGATTGTGTCTCAGAGATGTTCACTGAATCACAGATGTTGGAAGTAAAAAGACCCCAACTTCTCAGGAACACCTCCTGTGGAGTGTGGGGGATCCTCCTCCCAGGCTGAGGGACCCCTTCCCTTCCGAGACCTGGGAGCAAAGCAGCCACCCCGGATGGAGCGGGCTCCGGGGTCCCGGCGCAGGCTCCTTAGGTGGCTGTAAGCAAGTGCATCGCGTCAGTAACTGATGCCTCGTACAGACCCTAAATTGGACCCGGTGTCCTGTTTGTCACATTTCCCCTGGCTCTCTGCCACATCAGGTGGAGCAGTTCAGGGTCCTTGCCGGTTCACCCACTCGGTGTTCCTCAGCCACTCTGTTCTGATCTGGAAGATGCTGTCATAAATGATTTCTCTTGCAGAATTTAGCCTACGAGATCATCCTAACGCTGGGACAGGCGTTTGAAGTTGCTTACCAGCTCGCGCTGCAAGCCAGGAAAGGGGGGCATTCCTCCACGCTTCCAGAAAGCTTTGAAAACAAGCCCTCCAAGCCCATCCCCAAGCCCCGAGTCAGCATTCGCAAGTCGGTGGTAAGTAGAAAAGACAGATGTTCTGAAAACCTTGAACTGGAGGGGAGGGATCCTTGGTGCCGTTGGGGCTGGCGAGAATCCAGGGCCTGCCCTTCTTGTCCTTCCCTTGGCCTCATCCTGGCATGTGTCTGTCCTCCTCTCAGCCCAGTTCCTGCAAAGTCTTGGGAACCATCTGCCTGAACTTGGAGGCTCCCAAGAAAATTCCACTTCTTTTGTCCCTTGCAGCAGCCTGTGAGGGGACTGGGCGCTGCTGGCCTCCCAGGGGAGTCTTTCCTCAAGGTCCAGGTGATCTTGGGAAAAAGGATCCCTGAGGCCCTGGCTGCCATCCCTCTAGGGGGCAAGCCTCCTCACAAGCCGCTGGGCAGCAGAGAGGGTGGCAGAGGCTCATGGGGAGGGGCATCCCTGGTACCCAGCTAGAGGAGGCTGGAGGTGCAGGCTGTACGCGGGCCTGACAAGGAGGCCTAGGCGCAGGCTTCCTGCAGAGCGAGGACTGTTCAGAAGGTACTGCCCCTCCTCCCCGGCATCTGCCTCCCTCCAGAAATTTCCCCCCTTCCCTCCCACACGCTCTGCACACATCCTGTCCTAACAGACTTTCATGACTTCAAAGCAGCCTCCTCTGGTGGTAGCAATACCCAGAAGCTGGAAGCCTCCCGTCTGGTTTCTGCTGCCGTATGGCATCCTAGAAACTCTGGGACTCAGGGCAGCAGGCACCCTCAGAGGCATCGCTCAGCCCACGTATTCTTCCACCTGTGACTCCTCCTTCTCCCCACCGAGCCCTGTCCCCGGAGTCGTGGGGAATTGTAGGGTTTTTAATGTTTGCAGAGGCACCACCCTTTGTGACCATGTGGCTTCTTGTTCACGCTCTTCTCTTTGGCCTCTACTCCTGTCTCCATTCTTGGCAACTTCAACATCCATGGGGATGATCCTCCCAGCGTGTGGCCCCTCTGCTCCTCGACAGCTCACCTCTCAGACCTCTTCCCCCACCTCACCATTCACTCCCACGCTCACCCCACATCACTGATCACCAGTAACTGCAAGCATCCTCTGACTTTCCTTCTGACCCCCCAGTCCCCCCACCTCAGCCCCTCCTGGCCCCACTGGCTCCCAATCCTGAAGCACTCCCAGAACGGCAGACTTACAGGTTCAATTGCTCCCTCATTTCTCCTTCAAGGCTTAGCACACATCTGAAACTTAGTGTGTCCAGAACAGAATTCTTGATCTCTCCGCAAAGTTGCTTCTCTGTCTCTCCCAGTTCAGTAAATGGCATAACCATTCACCATGTTGCTCAAGCCGTAAATCTAGAAGACACCCTTGATTTGTCTTCCTCTCACCTGTGTCCACCCCACAAGCAGATTCCATCCGTTCAGCCCCTAAAACATCTCTCAGACCCGTCCACTCCTCTCCATTTCCTCTGTCACTCTTCCCATCCAAGCCATCACCACCAGTAATCTCCAAAATACTCCCATACATCTCCTAAAAACTCCCCTCCTCTGCCCGGCAACCAGGGTGACCTTCTTAAAACACAGATCAGATCATGGTACCACTGCCAATTTCCCACCACACTCCTGACACTCAGGCCTTCTTCTTCCTGGAAACAAACAAAGCTCACTCCCACCTAAGGCCTCTGTGCCCCCTGTTCCCTCCACCTGGCTTTGTCTCCCCCTTGTTTCTGCACAGCTGAGTCTGGCTTGTCATCCAGGGCCCAGCTACACAGAGAGGCTTCTCCTGGACCACCCAGGCTTCTCCTGGCTTATCCTGTTTATTTATTGTCTATCTATCTTATCCCACAAGAAAAGCAAGTCAAATGTCCAGGAATTTTCAGAACATTTGGGGGATTAGCTCTTAGAGTACTGTATTCATGCCTGTGTGGGCTGGATAAATCTCTTCGTGGCAGGGACCTCCATCTGACTTTTGTCTGGTCCCCATAGATTTCTTCCAGATGAGCACAAAGGGTGTGTGCCATAAGAGCTCAGAATATTCATTTAGAAGCCTTCACTGAAAAATATGAAACATACAGTGAATAATACTGCTGTCCTTTAACTGCCCCAAGATCCTGTCCCCCTCAATAGGTGTCTGTGCTCCCTTTCCCTCGATTAGCCCATGATTAGACATGTAGAGTCCTCCCCACAGCCTTGTGGAGATACAGTCAAATTGCAGGTGGCCGACGGGCACAGACCCCCGCACTCTTCGGACAGCTCCCTTGCTCCGGTTTCCTGAGCAGAGCAGGTGGCCAGGGCCAGGGGGAGACACGGAAACACCAAAGAAAGAGGCAGCAATCTGGTGGAGAACTGCCCCGGGCCGCCCGTGAGAGCTCAGAACTCAAGCTTCACCCAGAAAGGGCCTGTTTAACCTTGTACACGCAGGGGCTGAAATGGTGTTGACGTTTTACAGCTCAGTTTGGTTCGAAGCTCACCCTGACCTGGGCCCACTCACCTCTTCACCCTCAGTTGTCTCCCCCCCGGGTGCCCTCGGCGACCTGACTGCAAGCCCTCAGCCGGCCTCTTTCCTTACCTCGGGGACCTTGCACGTGCTGCTCCACACCCCCTGCCTTTACCAGGAAACTCTTGCTTCTCCTCCAGCTCTCCGTTTAGACATTACCTTAATTAACTTTTAAATAATGTCTAGTCAACAAGTATTTATTGGGTGCCTACTGTTTAGTGGGTTGCCGGGAGCTTTTCTGAGTTTGAGGGAAACAGGAGTAAACAGGACAGAATCCCACCTTCAGAAGCATACATTGTAGTGGAGGATGAACAAATAAACATGATGTATGTGGCAAAAGGATTATGAAGAACAGAGCAGCAGAGGAAAGCAGAAAAGTTGAGGTGCTGTTTCGCTTGGGGTAAACTGGTGAGCAGGTGATGTTTGAACTGCACCCTGATTCACATTAGGGCATAAAGCAGGCAGATGTCTGGAGAGTATTCAGGCAGAGAGGTGATGAGCACAGCGGGTCTGGGCTGGGGCTTGGTGTACAGCGAGCAGCAGGGAGGCCGGTGTGGCTGGAGCGTAGAAAGGCAGGCGGACAGGGCCACCGTGGGTCACCTCGAGGACTCTGGGTTTATTCTGACTGTAATGGAAACCACTGGAGGCTTGAGAGGCAGGCAGGACATAGCCTGGTTCACCTTCCCTAGGAAGCCCCCCTGGCTCCTGACATGGGGTCAGTGGCCTTCCTGGGTGCCCACAGAGCACCCTCTTCCCCCTCAAATCTCACTTCTCAGTAAAGTATTCCTACGTCTGCTCCCCACCTGTGTGCCTTCAAGAGCAAGGGCTGTGTCTCACTCACCATCCCCCCCGCCCAGCGCCTTGCAGTAAATGTGTATCAGAAGAACGAACAGATGACTCTCACGCCCCCAACATCCCGAGGTCCTGCCAGAGCACAGTGATGGTTTCCAGGCAGTGTTAGGATGCATGCGTGCAACCCCAGGCAGGTACCGTATAACGGGCATCAGCCTTTCTGTTTTAAAGCAGATCGACCCATCTGAGCAAAAGACTCTGGCCAATCTGCCGTGGATTGTGGAGCCGGGACAAGAAACCAAGAGGGGAATAAATACCAAGTATGAGACCACGATTTTCTGATACTCACCGTCCTCCCGTCCTCGCGGTGCCTTGCACGCCGAGCAGTCCCGGAGCAGGCTTTCCACCCAGCGCAGGAGGAAGACTGCTGTTTGTGTGGCCTTGTCACGGGCGAAAGGCCACTGGCCATTCCTGGGGACGTTCTTTCTGCACCAGTGACAGAAAGTGCAACCAAGACTTTCCAGTCGTAACCCCTGAGAGAAATGAGTTGAGATTTGTGGCTCACTCTCCCGACTCCCCTCCCTGCTACCACCCAAGGTATTTCTAGTGACTTTGCCCCAACACTTGCTTTGCTGTATTTGGGGATAATACCTTAAGAAAAAAAATACAGGGGATCTCTAATACTGCCTAAAAGTATAAAAATCTTGGGTTTATTTTTCACTGTCAGCAGTTTTCAAGGTAGAATGAGAACAGAACTACCCCCAGAAAGCATCTGTAAAATCCTTATCTCACTGAGTATCGTTTCATGCAAAAGGACAAAAAGTACCCCTGATTGCCAGGAAATCCTATTTCCCAATTTCTATATTTGTGGATTTTATATGTAATCAACTATGTCAGATAAAGAAAACCTTTACATCTATGGATTGATTCAAAAACTTAATGATTTAAAACAGAGGAATTTATTATGCACAGAAAAATGTGTCTTGTATTAAATATTTTTATTAAAAGAATGTTTCACTAACACATTGATAAGAAAACTAGGTTAGTTGTGAGGGATGTTTTGCTTTCATTTCAAATAACTAAATTTCTACTGCTACTACCAAGAGAACTGGCTTGGGCGTTGCAAAGTACTATACCAGAGACGCTCACTAGAGCAGGAGATTTGGGCAAGCAGGCTGGCGTCTTACCGAAAGTGCTGACACAGCCATAAGCCTGCAAAGATTTTTTTTTTTTTTTAAACTTCACAGTTTTAAAAAAAACATGTTAAACAAAAAATCTAGGGCTCCTGCTGTCAAGATTTCTGTCATGGAAACCTTGTTTGTTTGAGAAAGGTGTTAATAAAATTCTATTGCAAAAAAAAATTTTTTTTCTAGAAAAACACAAATACAAAAAAAAAAATAGAGATTCCAAAGTAATAAAACTCTTTTCTTGAAACAAAATAAATAAATAAATGTTTGCTTACTCTTTGATTAAGTAAAATTTACTTACATTTCATTAAGGTATTTTAATTTTTTTAATGTCTCTGTGGAGTATTTGTATGATACCATAATGTATATTTATGTAGAATCAAATTATATAAACAGTACCAATATCATTATAGAAAGATAACATTTTAATGTATATTGTTCTAACCAATCATATTGTGAATCATTTTGGAGTTCATTATAATAAGCGATATGGATAAATTGTGGGATTGTCTTAATTTTTTTTAATTAACCAATATTATTTTAAACCTGAGATTATCAGTTACATTCATCAGTTGGTGAGTTTTAAAGACAACTAAATTTTATTTCAAACTGACAAATGTATATGGTTTTAGTTCAGTGTTGGAGAATTTTAATACAATATTAAATTACTTGAACTGAACAGTTCCTTGTATATATTTTGCCTATTCACTGTCGATATGTATGTAGTAAATTGAGAGTAAAATAACCCTAAAATATGGTACCAAAAAGAAACTGTATAGGAGCAAAGTAAATAGTAGCTTTGCTGAAAAGGAAACATGTAAATATGCTTGGGCTTCCAGTTATAAATTTTGTAATTTTTGTCATTATTTATATCCTATAAAAAAACACACAAAATAAAATGGAAACTGTACAGCTGCTGGTGCTTGGCATCATTCTGTGAGCACCTTCCCACTTCCATTTAGGATAGAACCAAAGGCCTGGCCTTCTCAGCATCCATAGCTAAAGGGATTTTTTCATTTGGCAAAATTGAGAAAATTTGCTCATTTCCAAGTTCAGCCAGGCCTTTAAAGCTTGAATTTCAGCCATAAAGCCCCCATTGTCTTTAATGTTAAAGTGGGCTGTAAGGAAGAATTACCAAAACAGAAATTGGTAAAAGAGGGAGGACTACCAAACTAGATTACGTTTACAGGACAACATCTACCTGTTTGTCTTAGGCTGCCATAACAAAATACTGGGTGGCTTAAACAACAAATTTATTTCTCACAGTTCTGGAGGTCCTGGGAAGTCCAAGATCAAGGTGCCAGCAAGGTAGGTTTCATTCTAAGGCCCTTTTCTCCTGGCTTGGCTTGTTGGTGGCTGCTGTCTTGCTGTGTGCTCACATGAGCTCTCTGTGGTGTGTGTCTGCAGAGGGTGAGGGAGCATCAAGCTCTCTGGCTTCTCTTCTTATAAAGGCACTAATCCCATCATGAGGGCCCCACCCCCATGACCCCATCTTACCCTAATTATCTCCCAAAGGCCCATTTCCAAATACTCACCATGGAGCATTAGGACATCAACATATGGATTTTGAGGGGACACAGATTTTCCATAACAACACTCATTTTTCCTAAAACACATGTACCAGCTATGAGTCGAGTAATAAAAGGGTCATGTTAGAGACACACTGGAAAAATCAATGATTCACATTCCATATCCTGTGACTTTCAGCAAGAGATCTCCCCACTGCTGGATCCAAGTTACTCTCCAAAACACATGCCAAACCAATCACGGGGTGCTCCCAGCCTGACATGCAGAGGCCTAGGGCTTTGAACCTGAAAGGGCTAAAATCATCCAGAGATGGGGCAACATTCACAGAGGCAGAAGGGCAGGTTTCCTGAAGGAAGGTTTGGGCTGCAATTTTAGACAGTAATGCTTTGCCTGGGCTAATTCAGCCCCTTTTTTTTTTTTTTTTTTTTTGCTGCAGTACGCGGGCCTCTCACTGCTGGGGCCTCTCCCGTTGCGAAGCACAGGCTCCAGACGTGCAGGCTCAGCGGCCATGGCTCACGGGCCCAGCCGCTCCTGCGGCATGTGGGATCTTCCCACACCGGGGCACGAACCCGTGTCCCCTGCATCGGCAGGCAGACTCTCAACCACTGCGCCACCAGGGAAGCCCTTCAGCCCCTTTTTAATCTTTGCTAGCCACCAAGAGGTCAGCAATCCTCTTATTTATTATCTCTGTGGATCAATGCTTATTTGTATCAGTTATGATCCCAGCATGAAGTAGATGGCACACTCCAATTGGGAGAATTTAAGAGTTTAATAAGTAGAATACTAACAAAGGTCTTGGCAGCATGTAGGGAAACTAACCCTGGGCTGGTGTGGCCTGAAGGGAGTGGGAAAGGAGGCGGCTTGGGGAGGGGGCTTCCAGACAGGTGCTGTGGGCTTCAGAAAGGGATCAGTAATTTAAAAAACTCCCAGCAAACAAAAGTCCTAGACCAGATGGCTTCACAGGTGAATTCTACCAAACATTTAGAGTTAACGCCTATCCTTCTGAAACTATTCCAAAAAACTGCAGGGAAAGGAATACTTCTGAGCTCATTCTATGAGTCCACCATCACCCTGATACCAAAACCAGACAAAGATATCACAAAAAAAGAAAATTGCAGGCCAACATCACTGATGAATGTAGATACAAACATCCTCAACAAAATACTAGCAAAAATACCTCAACAAAATACAAATCCAACAATACATTAAAAGGATCATACACCATGACCAAGTGAGATTTATACCAGGGATACAAGGATTTTTCAATATCTGCAAATCAATCAATGTGGTACACCACACTCACAAATTGAAGGAAAACCATATGATCATCTCAACAGATGCAGGAAAAGCTTTTGATAAAATTCAACATCCATTTATGATAACTCTCCAGAAAGTGGGCAAAGAGGAAACATACCTCAACATAATAAAGGCCATACATGACAAATCCACAGCTAATATCATAGAGTAAGTCCCCTACATACGAACGAGTTCCATTCCAAGCGCACATCTGTAAGTCCAATTTGTTCATAAGTCCAACAAAGTTAGCCTAGGAACCCAACTAATACAATTGGCTATATAGTACTGTAATAGGCTTATAATACTTTTCACACAAATAATACATAAAAAACAAACAAAAAATAAAACATTTTTAATCTTACAGTACAGTACCTTGAAAAGTACAGTAGTACAGTACAACAGCTGGCATACGGGGGCTGGCATCGAGTCAACAGGCAAGAAGAATTACTGACTGGAGGAGGCGGAGGAGGTGGGAGATGGTAGAGCTGAAGGATCGTCAGCAATAGGAGACAGAGGGCAAGCTGCAACTTCATTCATGCCTGATGTTGATGGAACACATGTTTGCATCTTTGAAAGTTTGCAACTTGAAGGTTCATATGTAGGGGACTTACTGTACTCAATGGTGAAAAGCTGAAAGCATTCCCTCTAAGATCAGGAACAAGACAAGAATGCCCATTCTCACCACTTTTTTTCAACATAGTTTTGGAAGTCCTAGCCACAGCAATTAGACAAGAAAAAGAAGTAAAATGAATCCAAACTGGAAAGGAAGAAGTAACACTGTCACTGTGAAAACCACTAGAAAACTATTAGAGCTCATCAATGAATTTGGTAAAGTTGCAGGATACAGAATTAATATACAGAAAATTATTGCATTCCTATATACTAACAACAAAGTATCAGAAAGAGAAATTAAGGAAACAATCCCATTTACCATCACATCAAAAAGAATAAAATACCTAGGAATAAACCTACCTAAGGAGGCAAAAGACCTATACTCTGAAAACTGTAAGACACTGATGAGACTCCCAGATGTAGAGAAGAGACTTGTGGTTGCCAAGGGGTAGAGGGTTGGGGGAGGGATGGAGTGGGAGGTTGGGGTGAGCAGATGTAAGCTTTTATATACAGGATGGATAAACAACAAGGTCCTACTGTATAGCTCAAAGAACTATATTCAATATCCTATGATAAACCATAATGGAAAAGAATATTTAGAAAAAAGAATGTGGGCTTCCCTGGTGGCGCAGTGGTTAAGAATCTGCCTGCCAATGCAGCGGACATGGGTTCGATCCCTGGTCCAGGAAGATCCCACATGCCGTGGAGCAACTAAGCCCGTGCGCCACAACTACTGAGCCTACGCTCTAGAGCCCGCGAGCCACAACTACTGAAGCCCACATGCCTAGAGCCTGTGCTCTGCAACAAGAGAAGCCACCACAGTAAGAAGCCCGCACCCCGCAACAAAGAGTAGCCCCTGCTCGCCGCAACTAGAGAAAGCCCGTGTGCAGCAACGAAGACCCAACACAGGCAAAAATAAATAATTTTTTTTAAAAAGAGAAGACAAAAAAACTTAAAAAAAAATAAAAATGGGCTGAAGACCTAAATAGACATTTCTCCAAAGGAGACATACAGATGGCCAACAGGTACATGAAAAGATGTTCAGCATCACTAGTTATTAGAGAAATGCAAATCAAAACTACAATGAGGTATCATCTCACACCGGTCAGAATGGCCATCATCAAAAAGTCTCTAAATAATAAATGCTGGAGAGGATGTGGAGAAAAGGGAAACTGCTACACTGTTGCTGGGAATGTAAATTGGTACAATCACTATGGAGAACCGTATGAAAGTCCCCTAAAAAACTAAATATACAGTTACCATATTATCCAGCAATCCCATTCCTGGGCATATATCCAGAAAAGACAAGAACTCTAATTTAAAAGATAGATGCACCCCAATGTTCACAGCAGCACTATTTACAATAGCCAAGACATTGAAGCATCCTAAATGTCCACCAACAGATGAATGGATAAAGAAGATGTGGTACATATACACAATGGAATATTGGCCATTAAAAAAATGAAATAATGTCATTTGCAGCAATATGGATGGATCTAGAGATTATCATACTAAGCGCAGACAGAGAAAGACAGGTATCATATGATATCACATATATGGAATCCTAAAAAATGATACAAATGAACTTCTTTACAAAACAGAAACAGACTCACAGACATAGAAAACAAACTTATGGTTACCAAAGGGGAAAGGGATAAATTAGGAGTTTGGGATTAACAGATATGCACTACTATATATAAAACAAATAAACAACAAGGACCTGATGTATAGCATAGGGAACTATATTCAATATCTTGTAATAACGTACAATGAAAAAGAATCTGGAAAAAAATATATATATATGTATGAAACTGAATCACTTTGCTGTACACCTGAAACTAACACAATACTGTAAACCAACTAAACTTCAATTAAAAAAAAAAAATACCCTGATCTCACTCTGCACCATCCACCCTGCATTACCTAAACCCACTGGAAGCCATAGGGCAAGGAGCACATTGATTTGGTCTACACAAGGCACCTCCAGAACCACAACAGGGCAGGGAAGAGGGAGGAGGGAGGAGGGAGTCTGAGGGGCAAACAGAAGAGAGGCAGCCCTTGTACTGAAGGGATTTGCACCTCATTTTCTTGAAGGGGAAATTTGACACACTGGCAACTGAAATATCCATGGGGGTGGAGATCCTGGAATGTTAATATTATTCCAAAAAGGACTTCGATTCAATTACTCCATCTATTTTTTTTTCTTCTTAAATGATACTCTATGATAAATTTGGGTAAATGAACCCAATGAAAATTATGCCTAGTTAGTTCATTAATAAGTCATGGAAGTGATTTTTTTTCAAGACATACCAGATTTTCTGCTGGAATACTTGGGAATATTGCTGGTGCATAAAATGTTTGGATATGATGGGGCAGAAGACGGGCTTAGATAAAGAACACATGGCCACAGTCTCAAAAATCAGCGAAAATTCATACTTGGACCCCAAGCAGCATTGCTCCTAAGCTATTTCTGAAAAGAAAAGAAAATTTGATAAGTGGGCTAGCCTCCAGAGTTGTTCTTCCACAGAACTGGAATACAATAACCGTGTTCAGAAGTCTGTATGGAATGAAGCCTCTTTTTTGTTTTTTAAGACATTAAGTTTTTCAGTTCCTTTTTTTTTTTTTTTTTGCGGTACACGGGCCTCTCACTGTTGGGGCCTCTCCCGTTGTGGAGCACAGGCTCCGGACGCGCAGGCTCAGCGGCCATGGCTCATAGGCCCAGCCACTCCGTGGCATGTGGGATCTTTCCAGACCGGGGCACAAAGCCGTGTCCCTTGCATCGGCAGGCGGACTCTCAACCACTGCGCCACCAGGGAAGCCCTTCAGTTCCTTTTTTATACAAGCTATTCACTGAGTATGTTTCCTATGAAAATTAAGTAATATGACAGTTATAGACACATTTTCTTAAAAGTGGGTAACCAACCAACAAAGGCTGGCAGAGTCTACCTGCACCAAGGCTCCAACAGCCTCCCCCGCACTCCCTTCCAGCCATCCACACGCCCAGCTTGCCCCAGCAACAGGGTCCTGCTTCCCACAGAAACCAATTCCAAAGCAGGGAATTTCATTAGGTCTGTTGCCCAATCACCATCCGGCATCCTATGAGATTCCATTAATACTCAAATTTTTGCAGTGGAATTAACCCTAAGACTTTGGTGCTGACCCGGGAAATGCCGGTTCCACTTAACTGTTTCCTGTCTTGACCTCAAGCCAGTCTGCTGACCGAGAATTCACTCTGTGCTCACCGTGGCTCCATTTTACTTAGAGTCGCTAATGCAGAGATGATCATTCCCAACCCAACATGCTGCACTCTGTTGCTCATAAATAATCATAGCTACAAATTATCATCCAGACAGTTTTTGTTTTTCTCTCCAAAACCCCAGAGACCTATGTTTGTTTGTAAGAGCTTCATGGGCATTTAACTTCCCAAGCATAGTTAATGACTAATGATATAAAGACTTACACACACGTCAGACTGAGATAGAGAGTCTCCATTTAACGGCTCCAGTAGGGTCACTCCAGCTGAGGGTGGCAGTACAGCCGCTGAGGTTTTCAGACAGCCGAGGAGCACACATGTCACTTCGCAAGCCCAGAGCATCTTGCAAGTCCTGCCATACTGGAAAACTCGGAGTGATGTCTCAGCACCCGGTAAGAGCAAGCTGAGATGGAGCTGCTCTTAGCAACTTGAAGTCAGTTCACAACATGGTAATAAAAGCCATTCAAAAGTATCCATATTCAATACTCAATTGTCCTCTGGATGTCTCGGTGCTTCAATCAAATGCCCAACAGCTGCTCCCCAGGGAGCGTGCAGTTCTCCCTCTTGTTGCCTCTCGTCAATAAGACATATGAGGGACTTGCCTGGTAGTGCAGTGGTTAAGAATCTGCCTGCCAATGCAGGGGACACGGGTTCGAGCCCTGGTTTGGGAAGATCCCACATGCCGCAGAGCAACTAAGCCCGTGCACCACAACTACTGAGCCTGCACTCTAGAGCCTGTGAGCCACAATTACTGAGCCCACGCGCCCAGAGCCTGTGCTCCAGAAGAGAAGCCACTGCAATAAGAAGCCCAAGCACCGCAACGAAGAGTAGGCCCCACTCGCTACAATTAGAGAAAGCCCACGTGCAGCAATGAAGACCCAATGCAGCCCAAAATAAATAAATAAAAATAAAGACAGGGGCTTCCCTGGTGA
The DNA here is from genome assembly GCF_963924675.1 of Phocoena phocoena. Taxonomy (NCBI): domain Eukaryota; kingdom Metazoa; phylum Chordata; class Mammalia; order Artiodactyla; family Phocoenidae; genus Phocoena; species Phocoena phocoena. The sequence continues at coordinate 22,734,048 of NC_089229.1, forward strand.
CGCAGTGGTTAAGAATCCACCTGCCATGGGCTTCCCTGGTGGCACAGTGGTTGAGAGTCCGCCTGCCGATGCAGGGGACGCGGGTTCGTGCCCCGGTCCAGGAAGATCCCACATGCCACGGAGCGGCTGGACCTGTGAGCCATGGCCGCTGAGCCTGTGCGTCCGGAGCCTGTGCTCCGCAACGGGAGAGGCCACAACAGTGAGAGGCCCGTGTACCGCAAAAAAAAAAAAAAAAAAAAAAAAAAAAAAGAATCCACCTGCCAATGCAGGGGACACAGGTTCGAGCCCTGGTCCGGGAAGATCCCACATGCTGTGGAGCAACTAAGCCCGTGCGCCGCGAATACTAAGCCTGCACTATAGAGCCCGTGAACCACAACTACTGAAGCCCGCGTGCCTAGAGCCCTTGCTCCACAACAAGAGAAGCCACCACAACGAGAAGCCCGCACATCGCAACAAAGAGTAGCCCCCACTCACCACAACTAGAGAAAGCCCGCACACAGCAACAAAGACCCAATGCAGCCAAAAATAAATAAATATTTTTTTTAAAAATGCGTGCACAGTTTTCTCAGAGAAGAACAAAAACCAAAAAGCCCAACATGCTAGTGTTGGGTCAGGGGAGACTGGGAAGGAGGAAAGGCACAGGAAATTCAGGAATCCTGTTTTAGCAGACCATCTCTGGGGTGCGCCCTTGGCAGGGAGAGGGAAGACTGCAAACTCAGATACCTTCAGGCCACACAGGTGACATGAGTGAAGGTGGACTGTGATGATCCACGCATCCACCATCTCAGGGGGCGGCCGATGCTCAGTTCCAGCTGATGGCTCCCAGGAAGAAAAGACGACCCTGGCTCAATAGATTTTCTAAGGAATCAGGATTTTTATGTGAAACCACCAGATTTTCAAATGCTGGCAACAAGTTCAGTGTTTTTTCAAAAATTAAGTGTGGGCCAAACAAAACTCCTCTGTGGACTGGGCCTGGTCCATGAATCACCTGTCTGTGCCTTTCTGAGATTCCACCAAACTTCAACAATCTTCCACCTTGGTTTCTAGTTATTAGAGGAGGTACGGTGGGTGGCTAGGGCTAGGGGATGGAAGAGACAGGGATGCAGGGGTCACTGACATTTGCTGAACTGTTCTTATATACTTGGTTTGTTTATGGGAGTATCAGGAGCTGAATTCAGGGACTAGTAGCAAAGACCAGAGATAAGAGTCTCTTAAAACAAGGGAGAGGTTGAATATTTTCTCATGTAACATGAACTTCAGAGATAAATAGTACAGGGCTGGAATGGTAGCTCCACAGTTGTCATCAAAATCCCAAGCTCCTTCTGTATTTCTGCTCTGCCACCCTTAGCTTGTGGCATCCATCTACAAGGTCACCTCATGGGCACAAAATGGCTGTTAGACCATCATTCAGCGAATCCACATTCCAGGCAGGAAAAAAGATGGTAAGGAATGAAGGGCTCCTGCCTCCCAACTGAGTAAGGCAAGCTTTTAGGAGCTTTCCTGGAAGCTTCACCCTACAAGTTCTGCTTACATCTGCTACCTCTAGATAAGCAATTGGAAAATGTAGCTGTTGTTGATTTTAGCTGAGCACACTGCAGCTCCCAACAATACAGCAGTTGTTAGTGAGGAAAAGGGAGAGACTGGATATTAGGATGGCCACCAACAGTATCTGCCACAAAACAACAACAACAAAAAAAACCAGTATCTGTCACAATGGGAATGTCACAGCACTAGGTAAAAGGTGAAAGCAAACAGACACAGGTGAGACACCTGAACAGAGAAAACAGTGACTGGAGGAGGAACTGGTAATACTGGTAATACTCCAACCTTGGCAGAGTTGCTCTATAAGCTAGCCATCAAATCCAAGCAGAAAACACCCCCCCAGCTGTGCTAATATGCACACCAGACATCTGTGCTGCTCGGGACGTTCCTGAGAGTGTCACAGCAGAGCAGGTGGACAAACCATGCTGCAAAAGCAGACATCACAGGCACAGCTGGCTGTGGCACAGGAGTGGGACTGGCAATGGCTTGGTAGGCCATCCAGGGCAAGGGCGGAGGACATGGGTTCTCAACCTCTGCTGTGCTCTGGAATCACCCGGGGAACTTTCAAACATATGGATGCCTGGGTCCCATGCCTGGCAACTCTGAGTTAATTGGTCTGGAGTGAGACCTGAGACCTCACAAAAACCTTGCAATTAGATGTTGCAGTCCCTATTTGACAAATGAGGAAACTGAGGCTCTGAGAGTTGACACCTTTTCAAATGTAGGGAAAAGGAGAAAAGGTTTGGGGTGGGGGGCGGTTTATGCAGTAAAGTGTGAGAAGCTTCACTCCTGGATGGACCAGGCCCTCCAGATCCCCTGAGAAGCTGGGTAGCCCACGTAGATCCCCACATCCGAGGCTACCACGGAAGTAGCTCCTTGAGAAGATTAAACCATTTGCTGAAGGCCACACAGCTGGGATGGTAGTGCAGCCAGGATTTGAACCTGGATCCACTTGACAGCCAAAGCAAAGCCGCTGTGGCCCAAGGTCTTTTCCCCAACGCCACTCCTAATCCTCCACCACTCAAGTCCATGCATATCCCGAAAAGAATAACGTCTGGGACAGCTTTCCTGCTGAGCAAGGTCTGTCTCCTGGGAGCCAATAGCCATGAAGACAGATCCACCATGAGGTAGAGAAGGATGCCTGGAGTGAGGTGTGTTCTATGGAGCAAAAGCCGCACAGTCCCAATTTGTAAACCAAGGAAATGTGGGCAGCAAAGGAATAGCAATTTGTAACTGGGACAAAGGTAATTCTACTATTGAGACCTGTGTCAGATGTTTGACATATTTTTCAAGCCTCACAAAAACCTTGCAATTAGATGTTGCAGTCCCTATTTGACAAATGAGGAAACTGAGGCTCTGAGAGTTGGCACCTTTTCAAATGTAAGGAAAAGGAGAAAAGGAAATGAAATCAAGATGGCAGAAGAAACACATGGATCCACTAGCCCCAGGGCTGCCACTAATTTGAAATGAACCCCCTAAAAGTTTCGAAGTAGAACAGGCTTCTCCACGGACCAGGTTGCCGTAGGGCTGCCACCTACCTTGCTCAGTGTTTGAATCATTTGTGAACTGAGACTAGGTTGAGCCGTGGCCAAGTGCTGGCAAATCCAAAGCATCCCCCAACCTCTGCTGTCTGTTTGGCTCCCATCAGAACGGCCCCTGCTGCTTTTTTTCCAAGAGCAATCCCTACGGGCACAGAGATGGGTTAGCCAGGATAACAGAAGGGGAAGCTCTTCAGCAGCAGAGACCACCTTTGACATCGTCTCTGAGAGCTCAGGACTTAAGATCGGTCATGCATGACCCATGATGTGAACAAGTGAAATGAACAATGAACTAAGTGCAGAGCTGAAACGATGCTCCCGGATCCTCCAGCCCAGGGGGCTGTGGTGGAGGCCAACAGCCACGGACCGAAACTACAGCTCCCCACCTTGCCTTTGGGGCCCTAGTGATTTAACCTCTCTACACCTGTTTCCACATCTAGACAACAGAGATAACGGCTTGCAGCCTTGTCGTTAGGATTTAATTAAATAATGTGTGGAAAGCGCCCAGCACGGGGCCTGACACATAAAAGGCCCTTAAAAAAATAGTAGCTCCTTCTTCCTTCCTCCTAAAAAGGACTTTTTATGTCTCAGAAAGTTGACAGAGTGCAGCAAATAAATCTGAAATGAGAAACACAGATCTCCAAAATCTTCCCCAGCTGCTGAAACTCACACCTTGACCCCTAGTCTGGTGTTCACTGGCCACGTTTCCAAGAGGATTCCACTTCCAACCGAAACACTCAACACATAGCCCAGTGGGTGTTTCCATAAAGAAAAGAAAATCAGATTTGGATTCTGGCCCTGGCTTTATCAGATTAACTGCCTGGGATGTAGTTCTTCCCCTGTAAGCTAGGACTGCATAGTCTGCAAACGCATCAACTACTGTGAAGATAAAATAAGGGCTCGGGAGGGGAGGAAGATTTGAATCTGATGAATGTGAAAGTTTGCTCCAACTCCTCAGAGCAGCCACCTTGGTACTAAGCAGGAGTCTTCATTCACTGCTGGATGTTTCCCAGCTGATCGGTTGCTCAGAACCACCAAACCCAAACTCAGGCCCAGAATGCTCTCTCTAGACACTCACTCTAGCCCTGGTGATGAGAAATTACAGAGACAGATTTTTCTTTTACTTCCACGTGATAAGCAGTTCTGAGGGCCTGACCTCATAAATGAAGTTACAATTAACACCAGCGACTCATTTTCCTGAATCATAACTGTAACGAAAATGTCCCAAGTTTTGGTCTGCTCACAATGCCATCTGACAGTAAGTCCCTGTTGATGCCAAATGACTTCAAAGGCCTGGTCTCTGTTGAGTCCCATGTTTGATGCAAATTCTTCTGCCCCTGCCATGTGAATATATACAACTACACAACAATTCTTCGAGGGTTAAACTCATAGCCCCACAGCAAATGATTTTCTAATTTAGGTATTTTAATAGCTGTATGGTATATCCATAGTCTTAAGGATAGAGGTTATGAGCAAGGAAATCCATTCAAGTGCTCTTAAGAGACTAAGAGTTATTAGAAAATCATTTTCTCCTTCTCTAAAGGTCGGTAAGTAAATTACAGTAATAACACAAAACATATGTAGAATAATAGACTGCCATACTTGCCAACTTAAACACTCCAGGGATATGTTTATTCATTTCATATAATTTGGAAGCAGATCTTTTTTTATCCAAGTAAAGTTTTACTTTCCCCTAACGATCCTTCACAGCAAAATGCCAAACTAAAATGGGAAGATAAAGAAAATGCTGGTAATGTGCTACATCTTAATTTGACAGCCTCGTGACATCCTAGTGCAGAGGGAGAACACAGAATGCACTATGGGCATGTGGGCATACAGGAATTCCAATCATTCAGCAAAGATTTACTGAGGCTCCAACTGGAGCCAGGCTTCCGTTGGACTCTGGTATAAAACACCTAACAGACCTGGCTTTCATTGAGCTCACAGTCTAATGGGGGACTCCATTAAATAAATGATACAGGTCAAAAAAACCACGACAGAGAAAAGAGGGGGCTACAAGAGGGCAGGGAAGCCTTCAGTAGAAGGATCATCTCAAGGAAAAAGATAAGAAGGAATCAGGGAAAAAAATTAGGTGGGGGAGGGCAGTATAGAAGAGAGAACCGCACATACGACGCCACAGAAACAAGAGAGCACAAGCAGGTCCAGGATTTTAAAGACAACTGACATGATAAGATAGGCACTTTGGAAGGATCACGCAGAGGCATGACTGCTGGGAGAGAGAGTGATCGGGGAACTGTTGCCACGCAAGAGGATGGGACCCAAATAACACCAAGGAATGTGCAGTGAGCACTTTCTTGGTCCAAGCACTGAGATAAGTAAGCACTCTGTGAGCATTATCTTATTAAATCCTTACAACAATGCCGAGAGGGAGGAACCCCTACAGATAAGCCAACTGCTGATATTTTCTGGGTTTCTTATTATCTCTTGTCCCCAGTTTCCCCCAACAACTAAAATGTGTTTGTTTATTGCCTTGGCTGCTGCTGAAAACAGTGCTAGGCATAGTAGATATTCAAGACATAGAGGACACACAGGTGGCTGCACGAATAAACCCATAAAGGAATTTTGCCCAAGAGCACACTGAGTGAAGGACCCCACACCCGCTGCACTTACCACACACTAAGCTGTAACTGTTAGTCCTTGCTGGTTCTTCTCGGTGTCCTGTGCCGGTCCCTCAGCTCACCAACCTCCACACTGCCCTGGGCTCAGTCTGGGGTCTCCTGTCTTGTCTATCTACACCCATTTGTTGCATCTGGTCCTGTGGTTTTAAATACCATCAATTCACTGATGACTCTCAGATTTTTATCTCCATCAGAGACTTTTCCTATAAAAGAACCATCTACTCAACAGTCCCAGGTGTCTTCCTAACACCTACCTCAAACCTACTTTGTCCTAAACCCCGCTCCTTTTACATAGTCTTCTCATCTCAGCTAACAGCAACTCTATTCTTCCAGTTGTTCAAGCCGGAGGCCAAAACCTTGGTATCATTTTTGACTTGTCCCTCTCACAACCTATATCCGATCCATTAGCAACCCTTATTAACTCGTACCGTCAAAGTATACCCAGAATCCAACTTGTCACAGCCTCTCCTGCCGCCACCCCAGTCTAGCCGCCTTCATTTTGCCCAGATTATTGTAAAAGCTTCTCATTGGTCTCCCTGCTTCCCTCCTCACCTGTCCTCCTTTCAGCTGATCCTCAACTGGTCCCCACCGCCAAAGTGATCAAGTTACAGCTTACGTCAGATCTCCCCACTGCTCACACTCCTGCGCTAGCTACTATCTCAGGGTAGACATCCTCGCCATGGCCTGGGAGACCCTCCACAGAGCTGGCTGCACCTCCTACTAAGCTCCCCTCGCTCAGTCTTCTCCAGCCACACCAGCCTCCATGCTGGTTCTGGAACAGACCAACCCGTCCCACTTTCCAGTCTTTGCACTTGCTGTACCCTTGCTTGGGGACTCTCTCCAGATACTTGCCTGACTCACTCCCTCCCTCACCTTTCAGGTCTGAACTCAAGTGTCACCTTCCAAACAAGCAGCTCCCTCTAGAACTGTAGCCCTCCTCCTCTCCTCACTTACATACCAACTAATCACTATAAATTTGACTGACTGACTTTTTTTCTGTCTCTCCCTAGCCCCCAACTGCAGGAGGGCAAGGACTTTGTTTTGCTCACTGCTATATCCCCAATACCTACAAAACTGCCAGGCAGTTCTCAACAAATATGTACTGAACGAAAAAATGAATAAATGAATTCTCTTCCTTACAGGATCTTCTCCATGCCAGCCACACCAGGCATCAGAGACAAACTGAGGAAAAAGAAAATTTTGATAGAATTAAATTACATATAGCTGACAAAGCATGGATAGAAGTTGATGACTTTAATTTGAAGACTCTTTCACATTCGTTTTCTGATCAACAAAGGACAAGGAAGGAGTCTGAAACAATCTGAAAATGTTTTTCAAAAATATTTTAGAAATTTTATTTTTATAAAATGTTTTAAATTCGTGTATTAAAATGTATACCAACACACACAAAAAAATTATGTAAGCTGTATCATAAATACAAAACTATCAGTTTTCAAAACATACAAGACACATCGAATGTAAAAAAAAAATCTTATATATACAAAATGCAATGTATTTCCAATACAAAAAAAAATAAAGGGGGAAATGCTTGAAAAATGCTCAACCAAAAGTACAAAACAAAACCCTCCCCTTGACTGGCCACTTAAGCTGCTATGAAAGGTTTTTCTTCTTCCTTATGTTACCTGGTCTTTCTTCTCATTTTTCTTTTTAATTTATTTGTAAGATAAGAGCCAATCAAGGTGTTTTAAAAGCTGATGTTTGTTGTTATACTTTTACAGCCAGGTGACTTTTAATTCCAAAAGTTAATACTTTATACTCTGAGTTATAAATGAGTTCCTAAACATTGTATGCAAATCAAATTATGATTTGGGTATTCTAAGGAGAACATATCATTTACAGAAATTTCTTTTTATAAAATTAAGATTTTCATGTCACATTTGCTTATATCACAGTAAGCCCCTAAATTAATTCCTCAACCCACCATAAAACAAAAAAACAAAAAAACCTCCTTAACAATGTAAAATATTTTATTCACTCTCTTTATGGTTCCCTCAAATGCTAAATAGGAACATCTAATCTAAAATACATCTGGAGGGGTCTGTTCCCTCCCTACCTACCCCACATCTACTAATATGCACCAACAACAGAAACCGGCTCAGTGCTTACCTACTGTTAATGCTAATACTCATCTGATTTAGCTGTTGTTGCAGCAACAAAAAATTTTGAATTTTGGTTGTTTTTTTTTTATGTAAGAACCACATCTATTACTAATTTATCACCATTTCCCTTAACAATATATTTTAGGGAAAATGTTTAGATTTAAGCTACAATTAAAGTTTCTAATCAGGAAATCAAAAAAGCTAGTTACTGATGCTGATATGCTTTTTCCCGGTCAAAACTATCTTTCCTGATTAAACTTAGAGGGAGGGAGGGAAGAAGAGAAGGAGGGTGAGAAGGGGAAGGAAAACAGACTGGCTGGAAGGTTAAAGGTGACATCTTGCAGTCACAATGACTCTTCCAGTACTGTGTAGAAAACCACAGAGAATTCTCTTGAAATTCGCTAAGAGAAAAGCACTGGCAATGACGTTCATCTAAAAGTAAATGGAATTAGAAGACATTTTTTTTTTTTTTTTGCGGTACGTGGACCTCTCACTGTTGTGGCCTCTCCCATTGCAGAGCACAGGCTCCAGATGCGCAGGCTCAGCGGCCATGGCTCACGGGCCCAGCCGCTCCGCGGCATGTAGGATCTTCCTGGACTGGGGCATGAACCCGTGTCCTCTGCATCGGCAGGCGGACTCTCAACCACTACGCCACCAGGGAAGCCCAGAAAATTATTTTTTACTATTTTCTATATCTTGGAAAAATTCTGTTGTTAAAAATTATGATTAAAATTGGCTCCTCGCCAATTATTCAGATTTACTAACATTTAACTGTGGAGCAATTACTTTAAAAAAAAGAGAGAAAAGTGAGGATTAAGAAAGGTTAATTTCAGTCAAGTATATAGTCTGGTATGTAAAAAACCAGAGAAAGCAGGAGAGTGCCCAGTTCAGAGACTGACTGCTAGAGTCCAGGTCCAGCCCGGGGCTGCCATCAGCTAATGAGAAAAGGTAGACCAACAAAATCTACTCACTCCAACACACGTAACTTTTGCTTCACAGAGAGTACTTTTGAAAGCTAAGACTCACTTATCAAGTGAATTAAAGGAAATTTTGCAAACTGTGCACGTAGACACAATATTTTTAAAGCAAGTTTAAGGGGTGCACATAAGTTCTGAGATATTTGTGAGAACCATACCCCCTTGGGGTAAATGTGGTTCAGAAATCAAGCCACTACTACCCTGAGGCACAGCCTGCATAATAATAATATTATTAAAATATATATTTCCTTCAAATTATTCTCATTAATTATGTCAACCAATTTGAATGCATCGAGGGAGAATTTTACCAGTGGTATAACAAGGTACATATTTACATTTTCATTTGTATCTTAAGGACAAACTGTTAAAAATGATGATGATGACTATGAAAAGTAAGATTAAAGGTGTGTTCATTTGGGAAAAGCTACATTAATAGTATTCATCCAACCACAAACACTTTCGTAATGAATGCAATACTGCAAAACAATTCACAGCTTTATAAAAAGTTGAAATACAGTTTCATTAGGATTTTTTTTTCCAATTAAAAATTAAAAGAGTTCAACTTACATCGCTGCTTAACTATTTTACTCTAAAATCTTTAAAATATATAAAATGCCAAGATTATCAACAGTCACATATGTTTTGAAGTCAGGGGACACATGTATTTTCTTAAGATTGGTTCCATTTGTGTAGAAGGTCTGTGAGGATTCCCCAGTGACAACATTCCACCACTGTTCAGAGAAAAATAAAATTCTTATTAGGTTGGCAATTATAGTGTGAGACAATCTGCAGTGCCAACTGGATCCTTCACCCCATCACCTCCCCACTCCCAAACTAAAGCAAACACCAGGAAGGATGTCTAAGGGTTAATGCTGAATATAGTATTATCAACCCAGTCCACCATTCCTGATTAACCCTGGTGACTGCCTCACAGCTACCCTACACCTAAACCCACTGTAAGGCATGCTGGAGAAACATGCAGCCTACTCAGAGCTGCAGACAGAAGGCTACACAAAGCCCATTATGGCCATGGCTGGACTGAATTCTCCTGTCCGCATATCCTTCTCAGTGGAATGGAAAGAATGACCCTCTCTTCTCTAAAAATGCCCCTTTGCAGAAATGGACAGGAATTTTGGCAGATATCAAGACTACTGATAATACGGGCTGCAGGATAGAATGTTCTCTCTACTGAATCTTCCCTTTCACCAGGAGTGATTCAAGAGCCCATGACCAAGTTTTTTATTTAAAAGTCTATACATTTATTTACTAAATAAATACTGAACATCTCAAATGTAGCAGGTGCTCTGGCCAAGTCCTTCCTTTCTCTTCCCAATTACTGAATTCACTAAGATTATAACAATATTTATATTCCTTTACTAAATGGAGATCATGAAGTTTACCTACATATCTCACAACTAAGATGAAGGCAAAAGAGACCATGTACATGAACACCTTTTGAAAAGGCCTCAGGTACATCAAGATTCTGAGTATTATGAATGCAATGATCACTTCTGTGTCCGTGGCAATGCCTAGCATTCCGCCTTGCTCGTGTGACTGGGTCAACTATTCATTAGTTATTAGTTACACTAATATTAGTCATTAGTAATGGTAACTGGTAAAAGTATACCTTGTGGACTTAAGTAAACCTCAATGAAGCAATATGTACTAACTTGAAATTTTCCAGGACTAACAATTTTGCTTTATAAAATAGCAGTCGCTAGAGGCAAATCGTAGAGGTAGTAAGGCCCTTAGAGATCACCTAGTCCAACTGCCTCACTTAACAAGTAAGGAAACCAGGGTTGAAAGAGAAGAAAGGCCTTGTCACTGTGGACAACACCACTAGCAGGTGGCAGAGGTGGAAGAGTTATCTGGCTTCCAAACCTAGTGCACCCACTGCCTTTCCCTCTATTAAAACAGACCACTCGACTTGGAAACACTACCCCAGCCACTAATGTGAATATGGACTAAAAGACAATGATATTAAATAGGACTTATGCAGGGGACTTCTGGGCAGTGAAACTACTCTGTGTAATACTACAATGGTGGACACGTGTCGTTATACATTTGTCAAAATTCACAGACTGTACAACACCAAGAGTGAACTCTAATAGAAATTACGGATTTTGGGTGATAATGACATGTCAATGAACATTCATCAGCTGTAACAAATGTACCCTCTGGTGGGGGATGTTGTCAGTGGGGGAAGCTTGCACGTGGGGAAGGGGTGGGTACATGGGAACTCTGTACTTTCCATTCAGTTTTGCTGAGAAACTAAATCTGCTTTAAGGAATAAAGTAAATTTAAAAAAAATAGCAGGGATATTTTTGGAAGGAGGGATAAATTGGGAATTTGGGATTAACAGATACAAACTACTATATATAAAATAGATAAACAACAAGGACCTACTGTATGGCCCAGGAAACTATATTCAACATCTTGTAATAACCTATAATGGAAAACAATCTGAAAAAGAATATATATATATATAATATTATAATATATATATTATATTGTAATATATATTATATATGTATATATCTGAGTCACTTTGCTGTACAACTGAAACACTGTAAATCAACTATACTTCAATTTTTAAAAGATAGATAGCTAACATTTACTCAGGGTACACTATGTGCCACCATGTATAAGTATTTTACTTGTATTAACTCCTTTAACCCTCCCAACCCTATGAGGTAGGTGTTATTATTACACCCATTTTACAGATGAGAAAGTAGAGGCTAAATCTCCTTGTGCAAGATCACAAAGCTACCGAGTGGCAGATCCAGGCTTTGAATTCAGGTAGTCTGCCCCAAGTCTCACACTCCTGACCTTTATATTCTGTCGCCTCTACGTAATGGAAAACCTGAATTTATCATCATGTATTTCATATTTCAAATCAGCCTTTCTCCTCATGAGTATGAATTAATGTGGATTTCTTGTCATTCTAACAGTATGTACTCTGTGGCATAACACAAGTAAATTACATTATTTTTTACTTATAAATAGGAATAATTTTGAAAGTTAAGAGCTTTTTAGCTACTGGATACCTACTTTATCTTACTGACATTCAATTCATACAGTTTGGATTATAAAGTAAACAGACTCAAAAGGCCTATTTTCTTGGACATTACAGCAGCTGTTCCTTTTTACTTTTAATTTGCTCTGTGCTCTTAGATAGTCTCATGAACATGCTGGGTAGATGCAGGCTGGGCTATATCACAACCAGTTTAACCATGCTAGTAATCAAACCAGAAGGAAGAACAGCCTGATTGCCACTGAAATATACAGACTGAATATATAGGCTATAGGCTCTTTCACCCTGAAGATATAACTTCAACAGTACAGACATCGATTCTGCTGTTTATTTTTCAAGGTTCTCCAGGAACTCTGGAAATCTAGTCACTGATCTCTTATCATATCTTGTAAGCCAGACTCACAATTATGTGATACCCTTCTATGGTGCCCAGAGCATCAAAAGACATGGTCTCTAGAAGCTCAGTGTCAAAGCTGAGCAGTTAAGTTTTTCAGCAGTTAATACGGCTGAAGACTCCCAGCTTCCAACACAAAGACAGCAATGTCGCTCCTCTAAGAATCATCCTCAGAACAGACTAAGAGTGCAGTTTATCTCTACACTAAAGGAGGACAAGTGGTGATAGTCTCACAATCCCCTAATAACTAAATAAAGGCGTACCTTTATTTAGGTACAGGTTAATGCAACATCTTGTAAGCAGCATTGTATTTTCAATGTAAACTTGTAAAGGAATCATAACATACATCCTCTCATAGAGCTAAAAACTGCCCTCTGATTTATCTTTTTTATAAGCTAGATTTTTACATTAAATAAAAGTGCATCTACATAGGTCCCATATAACCAAAAACTTCAATTCAGTCATTCAAATATTTTTGAACATCTATACTGTATTAGACAATTAATCAGAATCATCTCCTACAGTTGAATGTTTTCAGTAAGAAAAAACAGTATCGTAAGATCTAATTCATTAGGTTCTAATTCATTAGGGATCTATTTTAAGTGATCAGTACAATACACAGTATCATCTTCAACCCCTTTTACAAGTAAATCACTACTCAAGACTCAGCTCAAGCATTCCCCTCCAATGGAAGCCTCTGCTAACTCCCAAAGGTAGAACTGTCCTCTCCTTTGTGCCTCTACTATCCTTATGCAAATGTGTCCCAGAACCCCTCTTAGACTTAGAGACTTTATTTATTTACTGTCTGCTTCCTCCAAAGACTGTCAACCACCTGGGCAAGAACCAAGTCTTAAACATTGTGCCACGTAGCAGTGCCAGCACACAGTGGGCACTTAATACATTCTTAGTGAGTGGATGGATAAAAAGATGCAAGCACCAAAAAATGACCCTGAGGCACCACAACACGCTCAACTGTGGCCTCAGTATTTGCTAATAATAAGTTTGTATAAGGCAATCTACTAAGTAATTTTAGGAAATTCACAACCTCTGTGAACATCAGTTTCCTCACCTACAAACCAAGAATGATAAAATTTAAGCCTCACAAAGCTGGCTAATAAGATGATGTAAGTAAAGCATTTTGTAAACTATAAAGCAACATGCTGCCGCTGCTATTTTTATTATTACTACCACAACTACCACTACTATTACCACTAATACTTAAGAAAGGAAATTTCACAAATAAATTTTTTTAAAGACTCAACCAACATAGCTCACAATTAGTGAAGTAGAAAACCAAATTAAGTTAAACACCCCACTTTCTAGTCATTCTGATCGCCTAAGACTTTGTTTGGGGCAGGATGAGAGCTCTGGACTCAGAACATCCCTAACACTGTCATCAAAACTTCCAAGAGACCTGAAGAATGCAGCCTTGCAGATCTCAGTTTCATCACTCAGAACGGGATAACAGTAATCACCCTTCCTCTCTGATGGGTTGTACGAGGCCCAACTGAGACACAGGAAGTGAAAATAATTTGGAAAGTAGGATACAGGCTGTTCTTTTCTTTCAGTCTTTGAGAAACCCTTACCTTAAGATATCCTCCAGCAGAAACAAGCATTTTGCTATCTGGAGAAAAGCAAAGGTCAGTCACCCAGCCTCCGTGAGTAGCAGCTCCTTCTTCTACTGAAATCGGAGCAAACAAATGAAGAAGCTCACCATTTGAGACATTCCATATCTATAAAAACGATACACAGTTCATTAACAGGGTTACTCAGAAGTTTTATATATCTATCTCATTTGGAACATATTTGGAAATCTTTCTTAAAAATATAATTACAATTCAGTGATACCTTAGGAATTTTTTTAGATTACATTCTCTCCTGTGCAAATTTTTAAAAACTACTAATTATAATTAAAATGCATTACTTACAATATTTATCATTAACTATACTCCAAAATATATAACAAAATGACTTAGAGTGACTGATTAGAATACTGTGACTCTTCCACTGAATAAAAGGAGTATGGGGCTTCCCTGGTGGCTCACTGGTTAAGAATCCGCCTGCCAATGCAAGGGACAGGGGTTTGAGCCCTGGTCTGGGAAGATCCCACATGCAGTGGAGCAACTAAGCCCGTGCACCACAACTACTGAACCTGCGCTCTAGAGCCTGCAAGCCACAACTACTGAGCCTGCGCTCTAGAGCCCGTGAGCCACAACTACTGAGCCTGCGTGCTGCAACTACTGAAGCCCACACACCTAGAGCCCGTGCCCTGCGATGAGAGGCCACCGCAATGAGAAGCCTGCGCACCTCAATGAAGAGTAGCCCCCGCTCGCCACAACTAGAGAGAGCCCACGTGCAGCAACGAAGACCCAACGCAACCAAAAATTTTAAAAATTCAAAAAAAAAAGAGTATGATGGGAGAAGCAAGGAATAAACAAAAAAGGCCTAACAAATAAACTACCTCAAAAGAACAAAGAATTCTAGTTCAGGATCTACCACTAAGAATACTGACAGACACTATTCAAACACCTAAAGTATATATATTTTAAATAGTTAAGTCCCAGTAAGGTTATATATATGTATTTTTTATATTTTATATGTATAAAATAAACAAGCAAGCAAGCATATACACATACATTCACTAAGATTAGTTTACTAAGCTCTTAAAAACAACTCAATTACTTATAGATACTAATATTTTCATTTATTTCCAGTGATACTTAATATATGAGCAGTACTCTAATTTTTCAAAGAAATTATACATCAGAATAAGAAAAACAGAGGCATAAATAGCAAAAGAAAATAATCAAAATCATCATTTGTAAATGTCCCCTGGGAAATCCAAGAGAATCAAATGGAAAAACTGATTATAAAGAATTCAGTAAGATAGCTGGATAGAAGATATATATATAAAAAATTAATAGCTTTCCTATATTTTGAAAAATCAAGAAAAACAGAAAATTTTTTTAATGTACTAAAGAAAAATTTTTAAATAACCCTTATTTAAAGAGACAATTTTTACCTTTAGGGGTTTCTGGAAAATGAAACACTGCCTCATAACCAGTAAAAGAGCCCTTTCATCCAGAGGCGAGAACTCAGAGCAAAATGAATGTTCCCAAAGCAGTCCTGCCCCTTCAGCTGGCATGGCATTTATGAGAATGGTATACAAAAGGTTGGTTACTTAGTCCTCAAGCAAGAGAATCTTAATTTTCCTGGAAAGCCTATCTGATAATGCCCCTATTCCTGCATAATGTATACTGTCTCATTCTTCTGCATTATACACCTACCTATTCCTTGAATTTTAATTCCTGCTTCGTAAAAAACGAACAAAATAACATACAAAAAACAAGACTCTCCTGATTATGCGAGTTACCAAAGCAGCCACCCCCAATGCCCAAACTTTTTCCATCAACCGCCCAATCCTTCTAACACAACCAGAGGCAGACAATCCCACGAGGATGGCAATAGGCTCCACTCTAAATGTTGACTACCTAATGGATATAGTGCTAAAGAGACCTTTCAGTGCAGGAAACAGCAGAATTGCAATTCATTTATAATCTAGACAACAATTTACAAAAATTATTTTCCTCACATTCTGCCACTAAAAACAATCTTTGGTTCAGGTCCAAGAATTTAGATGAATCATTCTCAAGCTAACAGCACAGAACCAACTGCAAATAACTAGGGCATCTGCCTCCTCACATACATGGGAAATGCTTCACTTTAACTCTAAAATGAATTCTTTTCTGCAGTGAAGTGCAGCTGTGAACACAACGTGCATAAGAAACAGAACAAAGAATGCCTCATCCAACCAGAACCCTAGGGCCTGTGCTTCCCTGTCACATTAACAAAGGCCCCAGATATGGTACAGGGGGCTAGCCAAAGCTATAAGGAGAGCAGTGCTTTCATGTCAGCAAACACCCTACCCTGATCTCTCCGTTGTCATCTCCAGTTGCCAACAGGGTACTGTCCACAGAGAAGGCAGAGCAGCGCACGCAGCCTTTGTGGCCTCTCAATTCATGAAGAGGGGAAAGGAGTTCAAAACTCCAAATCTGGAAGGCAATTCAGATTGTTTAGGGATAGTAAATACACTCGAAATAAGCATCTATAAACCCTGCCTCGAGTGCTAGCTAGCCATAAATTCAATCATATGAAGTTCTAACATTCAACAGTTCATAAACTTTCATGAGAGGCCCAAATGCCAACTAGCAACCTGGTTCATTTTTTAGAGTTTCCCTTTAATTACTCAAGTAAACTTAAGCTCAAGGATCAAAGTCACAGCTTCCTTAACTTTAGACTTAGAAGGAAGAATAGCAAAGCAGTCTATGGAGTACAGCAGACTTGAGTGGAGTCCTGGCTCCACTATTTACTAGTTCCTTGGCCTAGGACAACCCACATAAGCTTCTCTGGCTTCAGTTTCTTCATCTGTATGATGGAGACAATAGCACCTACAGAGTGAAAATTAAATGAGATAATAGAGACTGAAATTCCTAGCAAAGGGCCTAACGTACGGCAAGAGTACTTTAAAGGTTAGTCCCTATACCATCCTACTATCTTAGCAGCCAAAGGCTGTTCTTTTCCTTCCAATATTCTCCCTGGTGGTTCTGTCATCACCATTTAACAAGCTTAAACTGAAAATGTGTTCCAGGCACTGTGAGCAAAGAACTGGTGGTGCAAAGATAACTGGATTCAGTGTCTGTCCTTGAAAAGTTTCTAGTTTAATCATAAATGTTTGAGCCAACAGTGGTATGAAGTAAATTAACATGAGTAATATGTAATAGGAACACTGAGGGTGGAGCAGCTAATCCTGCCTGAGGGCCAGGAAAGGGTTCACTGAAGGACTGACCTTAAATCTAGGTCTAGAAGAATGAGTCATAATGCTTCCAGGTAAAAAAGGATACAAGGGGGCTTCCCTGGTGGCGCAGTGGTTGAGAGTCCGCCTGCCGATGCAGGGGACGTGGGTTCGTGTCCCGGTCCGGGAGGATCCCACATGCCGCGGAGCGGCTGGGCCCGTGGGCCATGGCCGCTGAGCCTGCGCGTCCGGAGCCTGTGCTCTGCAGCGGGAGAGGCCACAGCAGCGAGAGGCCCGCATACCGCAAAAAAAAAAAAAAAAAAAAAAAAGGATACAAGGTTGTATCAAGTGAAAGTTAACAGTGCACACAAAAAGATGGAAGTAGAAGTAGTCTGGTACAGAGGGAACAATGTAGCAGAAAGAGGTGGTGATGGGCTAAGGAGTTGAGCTTATAAACCATCAGGTCACAGAGGAGTTTCAACAGGGAACTCGGGCAGCAGTAGGGAAGATAAACCAGAGGAAGTACAGACCAGTGGCAGGTCCACCAATAAAAAAGGAGAGCCTGTTCTTCAGGGTGGAGACAAGGAAGAGAACAAGGATCCAGGAGACACTGAGGAGTAATCAATAGAGCACAAAAGACAGGAGAGTCCCAGGCAACTCCAGTGTTCACAGTTTGGAAAGACGGGTAGATAATGATGCCATTAACAAAGATGGAGAAAAAAAGAAGAGAATGGAGAATGGAGTATTCAATGTCCCCAACCAGGGAGCATCATTTCACTGGAATGTGATTTTTAAAAGCATCGATTTACATCAATTACAAAAAAATTTACTGTGGGTGTACAATTAAATGTAAATCTCTTTCAATGCTTTTTATTGCCTAAAATATTCAGTAGACACTGCCTTTGATTACTAACAGACAAAAGTTATCAGTAAGGGAGAAATCAAAAATCCTCAATGTCATTCACTTAATCTATTTGACACAAACTAAATGTCAATGGGCATCCTCCAAAAATTCACAAAATGAGACATGTAGACAGAAACTTATTATTCTGTTTTACACATTAGTTGGACTCATAATACATAACAAATACCAAGGTCTTACTCATGCACCTTTCAACCGACTGGCCTACCTTTGCAGTCTTGTCAGCAGAGGTAGAAGAATACTTGGTTGCATCAGGAGAAATATCACAAGAAAGAACTGTATCCCGATGACAGACAAAGTCTTTTTCTATTCTTCCAGTAATAATATTCCATACCTTCAAAGAAAAACTCAGAAGTTGACAATTAAGAACATTTTGTCTTACTGAGCATAAACAGCCAGAAGACATCCTATAAACCAAGAGCTTTAGCACATTGGTTGTTCTGACCTCGTTAAGTGCCTTTTATTACAAATGCTCATAAACACACAGCAGATAGATGACTGCAGTAGACAGAAAACAGGCATTTCTATTTTAGAAGTTTAAAATTTTAAGTATTTACATATCAGCCACCTGCTTTTGGCTGTCATGATATAATCAATGTGATCAATATTAGAATACTTTTTTAAAAGAAATGTGTGCTTCAAATTACCTTCACTGTTCCATCAAACGACCAGGAAAGCAGTCTTGAATTTTTCAAGAGTCTAAAGTCTTTCACAGTTTCCTGATGGGCTTGCAGAAAGACATATTCCTCTGATTGCCAATTCCATACCTGAATATCAGAGAAATAAGTCTGCTATAACCCTTTCCCCATAATATCCCATTAGAGAGGTGGAGGTGTATCACTCGCTTGTCCAAAGTCTTTCATCCTCATGGCACTTCAGTAAAATAAAGAAGAGAACCAAATAAGAATACAGTATTCCCATTTTACAGACAGAGAAGAGAAAAGCTGGGGTTAATTAACTTGACTATGGGCAAAATAAAATATTTTTCCTCCTAAATAAAGTCTGTTTTCTTCAGTTGCTTGGAGAGCAGTTAATTATACCAGAAGATAGAGAAAAGTCACAATATGTTCATGAGCTCACCATCTGATTAAATTTTCCAAAGAAAATTATCCCAATTACATATTCACAGATTTCTAAACTTCACAAGTTAGGCCAAGTGTCCAGATTCTGGCTCCACTGAAGCTACTGAATCCTACTGGCCCTACTGCCTGGGAAGGTCAGTTGACCAGAGCAGCTTCAAACCAGGTCGTGGAATTTCTGAGCTTCAGAGATCTTACCTAGCCCCTAATGCAATCCTCAAAATGACAAAAGTGATATAGTACATTATTTTTCACATGGCACTCCAGGAAGAACTCCTCAGATACAAGAGAAAGAGAAGAGATTGCAATGTTGGAGACAATGCGTTCAAAGTAGACTTGAGAAATGAGCTGGAACTATGATTCACAAACTGAGAAGGGCACTTCAAACAAAGAGAATGAATGCTAGAGTTAAAGCACAGGAGCAGGAAAATGTAGAAAGATTACAGGTACCTGTTCATAGTTCAATCCGACTGGAACAGGATACACAGAAAGAACAGTAGGGAAAAAAGTTTAGAAAGATATTCAAAGAAACAGCCCAGAGAGCCAGAGAGCCTGAAGCTAGACTTCTGAGCTGTGGGCAATCAGGGAGTCTCCCACAGAATTTTCTTCTATTTTTTAATATTAGGAATAAAAAGATAATGAAAAAGCAGCCACCATCTCAGGTATGCACATTAGTAATATTCTGGATCTCCTTTTTGACTGGTGAAGGTTAAACAGTAGAAATGCCTTTAAGGCTTTTCTTACTGGGCTTAGGCAAAATTGTAAAAGAAATTCACCTCTCTTACCCCCTTTCTTTACTCCTCTGTCCTCCACATTTAGCAATCACCCTCCCAGCTCCACCAAGCCCTGGCTCTCAGATATCTCCATCTTTTCTGTCTGAGTGTTCATTCACAGAAGCAGGGTATCTTGTATGAGAGCAAGGGACCTTAGAAGAGGAGCTGGAAGTGAGAGTAGTTCTAAAGAGGATGAAATGGGAACTTCAGTATTTTAAGAGCGCAATAAGATATGCTGAGGTAGGGGGAAGAAACAGAAGCTTTCTGGCTCCCCAAATCATATCAGGAAAAATGGCATCCTGTGTGACTAAACATAAAATACACTGGACCGCTACCACTAGGAAACTTCTGGCTCCCTCCTCCTACTGTCTGGGCTTTACTGGACTAGAGGATCAGTGGCTGTTATTAACAGCTCTTCCAGGTTGACTGGCACTGCCATTCCCAGCTGTGTCTGATTCAATGTTCACTCCTGACTGAGGTTCTTATTGCTACCCTCCACACACCAAGAAGTCAGAGAGCCTTCCTGAGCAGATATAACAAAGAATTTGACAATCACTGAGGGGAAATGAAGACTAGCCTCTTAGCAGCTTTTGTTGCAGATGCTTTCTGATAAGGCAATGATGACAAGGATACCTTTTTTGTTGACCTCAAACATACTGTGCTAGTTGAATCACCTTATATAATAGCTAAACTTCCACTAGCATTATCAGTCACATGTATAAAGGTTAAGTTTGGGTATGTCTCTACAATTAGCTATAATTTTTGCAATGTATGCACACTGGAACTTTTTCAGCTATATAAATTTAAATTTTAAAAAATGCTAAAGAATCTTTTTATACTTCTAAGAATCAATATATTCTCATTCATTGGCTCAGGTAAACACAGCTACTACTTGGGCTTTATTTACATCAAGGTAAAAGATCAAAAACTACCACAACAGGGCTTCCCTGGTGGCACAGTGGTTGAGAATCTGCCTGCCAATGCAGGGGACACGGGTTCAAGCCCTGGTCTGGGAAGATCCCACATGCCGTGGAGCAACTAAGCCCGTGAGCCACAACAACTGAGCCTGTACGTCTGAAGCCTGTGCTCCTCAACAAGAGAGGCCGCGACAGTGAGAGGGCCGCGCATGGTGATGAAGAGTGGCCCCCGCTTGCCACAACTAAAGAAAGCCCTCGCACAGAAACGAAGACCCAACACAGCCAAAAATAAATAAATAAATAAAATTTTTAAGAAAAATTACCAAAACAGACCTCAACTTTCACAACTCTAGGTGCTATAATCAAGAGAGCTGATTCTTCAAATTTTGGCAATAACTTTAATTGAGCTTGACAAAGATTTACCAAACCCCTACTACATTCCAGGCACTGGGGATACAAAGATGATTAAAATAAACCTCTAAAATGGCAACTATGTGAGGGTTTTCAGATCTGTTAATTAACTTGATTGTGGTAATTATTTCACAATGTGTACATATATCAAATCATCACATTATGTGTCTTAAACATAATACAATTTTGCCAATTATACCTCAGTAAAGCTGCGGGGAAAAAAAACAAACCTCCAATTAATTATTTATTAAAACATTAAAAAACTATAAAACAAAAACCCAACCAGTCAATTCTTGGAAATACCTACCAAGAATTTTGTTGCATGAATGTACACGCATTAAAACATTTACAATGTAAAAAGTATTCTGAGTAGAGCAGAAAAAGAGGATGAAACACAACTCATTTCTACAAATAATCTAACTTGGATCCTAAAAATATTCCTAGAAATTATTTCTCCCTCTGGCTAAGAATATCTGATCTTCAAGGAGGTCATAAAACCTGTGAATTTAGCTGTTGACAGAAAGACTATACCGTATACAATGTCTCAGCAGAATTTCATCAGATGTAGCTTAGTTTTCAAAGCCATCTAGAGAGGAAGAAAGGTGAATATTACACTGAGTTTCAGAGCTAATACACTAGTACCACGGGAGCCTATAAGAAGTAAGTTTCTGTACTAAAGGCAAATTTCATTCCAATCATATAGGACTCATAGAGACATAACATAAAAAGATTTTTTCCAAAACAGTTTTTAACAGTGTAGTTAAACATTGCCACTGTAGGAAATATATACATATGTATAAAATAAGAGAATACATACTAACTCCTGTTTGAACATATGCGTTTATCTCCTTCTCCTTCACTTCTAAAACCCCACTAAAATGACAAAGTCAAGAATGAGAAAGAAGGTAACAACAAAACATTGGAGACTGTATCGCAGGAGAATGGTAACCAAGAAAACCAAATCTTAAAAGCATTAGAAAGACAAAAGCAACAAAACTGACACTACAGAACTCCCAAAATGCTCAGAAACTGAGGTCACAAAGGACACCCAGAGGTGGGAATGAGGGTGGGGCTAAAAAAAGATGTATCAGGAGTTGTGGGAAGATGGCAGTGATGCAGGCATCTCCTTGAAGCCTCCGTAAGAGTAGCAAAGCAACTAAAATAGCAAATCCAAAAATGCACAGACAATATCAACAAGACTAATATCAACAAGACTTAATATCAACATGTTAAGTGACATAGTATCCCCCAAAACCACAAGATACAAGTAAGTGGGGACAAACTGAGAGCTGCAAGATTTGCACAGTAACAGCATCTGTATGGGTGGAAGCAGAGGGAAGCATAATGAGTCTGACAAACCTAAAAACAGGAGAATCCCAAAAGAGCCAAGTACCATCCACTGAAAAGCGCAAAGGACCAACAGGGAACAGCAGCAGAAACTGAGTGCAAGACTGACTGTACTGTGTGGCACAGTCTGGAAGGGCTAAAGCAGTCTAGACCCTATGAACTCTCAAAAATAACCAGGACAATCCTACAATGAGGAGACACTGTTGGGAATAGAATCTAAAGTAAGAAAAACAAGGATGATGGCAGCAAAGGAAAGGGAAGGTCTCCATAAAAATGAGGGAAGGGGATAGAACAAAGGGATCTCATCAGAACAATGCCATATTTTTAACACTTCATGAAAACAACAGAACATGGAACCGCAGAGCTGTGAAGAAAGAAATGTTGTCCTTCCCAATCCCTTCAAAAAGTTCAGGAAAACTAATTTCCTGTAGAAAGAAAAGAATCACTATTGAATCCCAAACAATGTTATTATGAGAAAAAAAAAGAATAAAGTGCTGAATAATACTGCTAAAACAAACCAGAAAGAAGAATCTCTGGATTAAAGGCCACCAGGACAACTGAGGGTAGGATAGCAATTTTGAGAACAGGGGGATCAGTGAAGGTTTACACACTAAACGCTGAGACATTATACGATCCACACCCCCCTTCCCGCTCTCTTCCCCCACTTAGCTCTAAGAACCTATCTGCCAGGTTTATAACCTCCAGGAGAAGACCAGAGATTCCTCTCTAGGAATCTGACAAGACCAAGACAAAGACCTAAAGACACTGACAACAAAGTTTCCCCATCCAGATCACCTTTCAGAGGAGGTCTCAGTCAATACACAGAGCTCCCAGTCAGCCTTTTAGTATCCATCTCTGGGTAGTGAATGATCACCACACAGCTGAGGAAGGCCTTTAAAATAAGAGGCCAAAACATCCAAATAGAAAAAAAAAAAATTGGAGGGAAGAGCAACTATGCAGGAAAATGAGATTTTGAGGGAAAAAATATATGTAATGTATATGACAAAATTTATACATTATTTATATACCCATCTATCCTCAGAGAAGTAAGATATTTCATCTACAAAACAAGAACACATGCTCTACAGAAAAATTAAACAAACATTAGAAAGGACTCTCCAGCATTAAAAATATAATGGTAGAAATGAAAAACTCAATGAAAGGGTTGGAAGATAAAACTGAGGAAAACTCCCAGAAAATAGAGCATGGTACAGAAAGATGAAACATAGAAAAAGAAAACTAGATGATCAGTCCAGGAGATCCAATATCTGAATAAGGGATGTTACCAGAAAAAGGAAGCATATGGGGAGCATGGGGGGCGGGAGTGAATCAAAGAAATAATTCAAGTAAATTTCAGTGAATTGAAAAACATAAGTTTCCAAACTGAGAAGGGACAGTGAAAGTTAAAAACAAGGGATGAAGCAAACACACAAAGGCACATCATCATGAAATTTCAAAATTCTGGGGACAAAGAAAAGATCCTAAAATCTTCCAGAGAGAAAGATTAGGAATCAAAATGGCTTCAGACTTCTCAACATGAGCTTTGAAACTTGGAAAAAAAAAAAACACAAAGTCTTCAAGGATTTAGGGTAAAATAATTTCCAACTATTACCAAAGGTAGACTTTTCCTAAATTGCACTAAGGCAGAAAAGGCATTCATAGTGCACTTCATCTACTTAGTCATAACAATGACACTAATGACCTAAACAAACTGTCATTGTGACTGTGTCAGGATGACAGGGATCCACAAAAGGGTGTGTGCATATGTTGGAGGTAGGACAGGTGGGAGGAGAAAAAGAGCTAAATTTTCATCTTAATATAAGCAATTCAGTAGATAAACCCTCAAACCTAAAAAAATCAAGAATTAGCACTACAAGCATGCAGTATAGGGTCATGAAGGTAAAGAGCAAAAGAAACACCTAAAAGCTAAAAGTGGTGCTTTTAAGAGAAAGAGAAATGGGGGAGTCTATTTTTTATAATGAGCCTTGTAATACTATGACTTTTAAAAGTATGTGCACTGGAACTTTGATAAATATAAAGTAAGTTTTAAAAGAATGTACATACACACAAGTGCTTCCTCACGGAGGGGTTGCAGCTGCGGCAGACGCAGCCCTGGGCAGCCCCTTCTCTGCCACCTCCTTCTCTTCCTGAGGGCTCCCCACTCCTCTTGCCCTCCGACGCTACCCAGATAACACTGAAGAAAACCTCTGTGCATAAATATTTCTCCATACTTGATTATTTTCTTAAGACAGGAATAAAAATGCTCAGTCAAAAGCCACGTGGCTAACAGGGTCTTGGTGCTCCGGCCAGGTGTCAGGCCTGTGCCTCCGAGGTGGGAGAGCCAAGCTCAGGACACTGGTCCACCAGAGATCTCCCAGCTCCACGTAATATCAAACGGCAAAAGCTCTCCCAGAGATCTCCATCTCAATGCTAAGACCCAGATCCACTCAACAACCAGCAAGTTACAAAAAACTAGCAAGACAGGAACACAACCCCACCCATTATAAGAGAGGCTGCCTAAAACCATAATAAGGTCACAGACACCCCAAAACACACCACTGGACGCGGTCCTGCCCACCAGAAAGACAAGATCCAGCCTCATCCACCAGAACACAGGCACCAGTCTCCTCCACCAGGAAGCCTACACAACCCAATGAACCAACCTTAGACACTGGGGACAGATGCCAAAAACAACGAAAACTACGAACCTGCAGCCAGCGAAAAGGAGACCCCAAACACAGTAAGTTAAGCAAAATAAGAACACAGAGAAACACACAGCAGATGAAGGAGCAAGGTAAAAACCCACCAACCAAACAAATGTAGAGGAAATAGGCAGTCTACCTGAAAAAGATTTCAGAGTAATGATAGTAAAGGTGATCCAAAATCTTGGAAATAGAATGGAGAAAATACAAGAAATGTTTAACAAGGACATAGAAGAACAAAAAGCAAACAAGCAATGATAAACAACAAAGTAAATGAAATTAAAATTTCTCTAGAAGGAATCAATAGCAGAATAACTGAGGCAGAAGAACTGATAAGTGACCTGGAAGATTAAATAATGGAAATAACTACCACAGAGCAGAATAAAGAAAAAAAAATGAAAAGAATTGAGGACAGTCTCAGAGACCTCTGGGAAAACATTAAATGCACCAATATTTGAATTCCAGGGGACCCAGAAGAAGAAGAGAAAAAGAAAGGGACTGAGAAAATATTTGAAGAGATTATAGTTGAAAACTTCCCTAATATGGGAAAGGAAATACTCAATCAAGTCCAGGAAGCACAGACAGTCCCATACAGGATAAATCCAAAGAGAAACATGCCAAGACACATATTAATCAAACTATCAAAAATTAAATACAAAGAAAAAATATTAAAAACAGCAAGGAAAAACCAACAAATAACATACAAGGGAATCCCCATAAGGTTAACAGCTGATCTTTCAGCAGAAACTCTGCAAGCCAGAAGGGAGTGGCAGGACATATTTAAAATGATGAAAGGGAAAAACCTACAACCAAGATTACTCTACCCAGGAAGAATCTCATTCAGATTCAAGAGAGAAATTAAAACCTTTATAGACAAGCAAAAGCTAAGAGAATTCAGCACCACCAAACCAGCTTTACAACAAACGCTAAAGGAACCTCTCTAGGCAGGAAACTTAAGAGAAGGAAAAGACCTACAATAACAAACCCAAAACAATTAAGAAAATGGTAACAGGAACATACATATTGATAATTACCTTAAATATAAATGGATTAAATGCTCCAACCAAAAGACATAGACTGGCTGAATGGATACAAAAACAAGACCCGTATATATGCTGTCTACAAGAGACCCACTTCAGACCTACGGACACATACAGAGTGAAAGTGAGGGAAAAAGATATTCCATGCAAATGGAAATCAAAATAAAGCTGGAGTAGCAATTCTCATATTAGACAAATTAGACTTTAAAACAAAGACTATTAGAAGAGACAAAGAACGACACTACATAATGATCAAGGGATCAATCCAAGAAGAAGATATAACAATTGTAAATATTTATGCACCGAACATAGGAGCACCTCAGTACATACGGCAGATACTAACAGTCATAAAAGGGGAAATCAACAGTAACACAGTCATAGTAGGGGACTTTAACACCCCAATTTCACCAATGGACAGATCATTCAAAGTGAAAATAAATAAGGAAACACAAGCTTTAAATGATAAAATAAACAAGATGGACTTAACTGATATCTATAGGACATTCCATCCAAAAACAACAGAATACACTTTCTTCCAAGTGCTCATGGAACATTCTCCGAGACAGATCATATCTTGGGTCACAAATCAAGCCTTGGTAAATTTAAGAAAATTGAAATTGTATCAATATCTTCTCCAACCACAACACTATGAGACTAGGTATCAATTACAGGAAAAAATCTGTAAGAAATACAAACACATGGAGGCTAAACAATACACTACTTAATAATCAAGAGATCACTGAAGAAATCAAAGAGGAAATCAAAAAATACCTAGCAACAAATGACAAAGAAAACACGATGACCCAAAACCTATGGGATGCAGCAAAAGCAGTTCTAAGAGGGAAGTTTAGAGCAATACAATCCTACCTCAAGAAACAAGAAATATCTCAAATAAACAACCTAACCTTACACCTAAAGCAATTCGAGAAAGAAGAACAAAAAAACCCCAAAGTTAGCAGAAGAAAAGAAATCATAAAGATCAGATCAGAAATAAATGAAAAAGGCAAGAAGGAAACAACAGCAAAGATCAATAAAACTCAAAGCTGGTTCTTTGAGAAGATACACAAAATTGATAAACCATTAGCCAGACTCATCAAGAAAAAAAGAGAGAAAACTCAAATCAACAGAATTAGAAATGAAAACGGAGAAGTAACAACGGACACTGTAGAAATACAAAGGATCATGAGAGATTACTACAAGGAACTATATGTCAATAGAATGGACAACCTGGAAGAAATGGACAAATTCTTAGAAAAGCACAACCTTCTGAGACTGAAACAGGAAGAAATAGGAAATATAAACAGACCAGTCACAAACACTGAAATTGAAACTGTGATTAAAAATCTTCCAACAAACAAAAGCCAAGGACCAGATGGCTTCACAGGCGAATTCTATCAAAAATTTACAGAAGAGCTAACACCTAACCTTCTCAAACTCTTCCAAAATATAGTAGAGGGAGAAACACTCCCAATCTCATTCTATGAGGCTACCATCACCCTGATACCAAAACCAGACAAAGATGTCATAAAAAAAGAAAACTACAGGCCAATGTCACTGATGAACATAGATGCAAACATCCTCAACAAAATACTAGCACACAGAATCCAACAGCACATTAAAAGGATCATACACCATGATCAAGTGGGGTTTATCCCAGGAATACAAGGATTCTTCAATATATGCATATGAATCAATGTGATATACCATATTAACAAATTGAAGGAGGAAAACCATATGATCATCTCAATAGATGCAGAAAAAGCTTTTAACAAAATTCAACACCCATTTATGATAAAAACCCTCCAGAAAGTAGGCATAGAGGGAACCTACCTCAACATAATAAAGGCCATATATGACAAACCCACAGCCAACATCGTTCTCAATGGTGGAAAACTGAAACCATTTCCATTAAAATCAGGAACAAGACAAGGTTGTCCACTCTCACCACTATTATTCAACATAGTTTTGGAAGTTTTAGCCACAGCAATCAGAGAAGAAAAATAAATAAAAGGAATCCAAATCAGAAAGAAGTAAAGTTATCACTGTTTGCAGATGACATGATACTATACATAGAGCATCCCAAAGATGCTACCAGAAAACTACTAGAGCTAATCAGTGAATCTGGTAAAGTTGCAGGATACAACATTAATGCACAGAAATCTCTTGCATTTCTATACACTAATGATGAAAAATCTGAAAGAGAAATTAAGGAAACACTCCCATTTACCACTGCAACAAAAAGAATAAAATACCTAGGAATAAACCTACCAAAGGAGACAAAAGACTTGTATGCAGAAAACTGTAAGACACTGATGAAAGAAATTAAAGATGATACAAACAGATGGAGATATACACCATGTTCCTGGATTGGAAGAATCAATGTTGTGAAAATGACTATACTACCCAAAGCAATTTACAGATTCAATGCTAACCCTCTCAAACTACCAATGGCATTTTTCACAGAACTAGAACAAAAAATTTCACAATTTGTATGGAAACACAAAAGACCCCGAATAGCCAAAGCAATCTTGAGAAAGAAAAACGGAGCTGGAGGAATCAGGCTCCTGGACTTCAGACTATACTACAAAGCTACAGTAATCAAGACAGTATGGTACTGGAACAAAAACAGAAATATAGATCAACGGAACAGGATAGAAAGCCCAGAGATAAACCCACGCACAGATGGTCACCTTATTTTTGATAAAGGAGGCAAGGATATACAATGGAGAAAAGATAGCCTCCTCAGTAAGTGGTGCTGGGAAAACTGGACAGATACATGTAAAAGAATGAAATTAGAACACTCTCTAACACCATACACAAAAATAAACTCAAAATGTATTAAAGATCTCAATGTAAGGCCAGACACTATAAAACTCTTAGAGGAAAACATAGGCAGAACATTCTATGACATAAATCACAGCAAGATCCTTTTTGACCCACCTCCTAGAGAAAGGGAAATAAAAGCAAAAATAAACAAATGGGACCCAGTGAAACTTAAAAGCTTTTGCACAGCAAAGGAAACCATAACCAAGACGAAAAGACAACTCTCAGAATGGGAGAAAATATTTGCAAACGAAGCAACTGACAAAGGATTAATCTCCAAAATTTACAAGTAGCTCATGCAGCTCAATATCAAAAGAACAAACACCCAATCCAAAAATGGGCAGAAGACGTAAATAGACATTTCTCCAAAGAAGATATACAGATTGCCAGCAAACACATGGAAGGATGCTCAATATCATTAATCATTAGAGAAATGCAAATCAAAACTACAATGAGGTATCACCTCACCCCGCTCAGAATGGCCATCATCAAAAAATCTACAAATAATAAATGCTGGAGAGGGTGTGGAGAAAAGGGAACCCTCTTGCACTGTTGGTGGGAATGTAAACTGATACAGCCTCTATGGAAAACAGTATGGAGGTTCTTTAAAAAACTAAAAATAGAACTACCATACGACCCAGCAATCCCACTACTGGGCATATACCCTGAAAAAATCCATAATTCAAAGAGTCATGTACCACAGTGTTCATCGCAGCACTATTTACAATGGCCAGGACATGGAAGCAACCTAAGTGCCCATCGGCAGATGAATGGATAAAGAAGATATGGCACATATATACAATGGAATATTACTCAGCCATAAAAAGAAACCAAATTGAGTTACTTGTAGTGAGGTGGATGGACCTAGAGTCTGTCATACAGAGTGAAGTAAGTCAGAAAGAGAAAAACAAATACCGTATACTAACACATACATATGGAATCTAAAAAAAAAAAATGGTTCTGAAGAACCTAGGGGCAGGACAGGAATAAAGACGCAGACGTAGAGGATGGACTTGAGGACACGGGGAGGGGGAAGGGTAAGCTGCAACGAAGTGAGAGAGTGGCATGGACTTATATATGCTGCCAAACGTAAAATAGGTAGCTAGTGGGAAGCAGCCACATAGCACAGGGAGATCAGCTCGGTGCTTTGTGACCACCTAGAGGGCTGGGATAGGGAGAGTGGGAGGGAAACACAAGACAGAGGAGATATGGGGATGTGTGTATATGTATAGCTGATTCACTTTGTTATAAAGCAGAAACTAACACACCACTGTAAAAGAATTATACCTCAATAAAGATGTTAAAAAAATTAAAAAATAAAAGAACATACAGTAGGCTTAAGGCCTCTAGATCCATAATCCTTCGTTATGGTAAACTATTCTTTTTTCACAGGATTTTATCCCTGTAATAAACATCTTACTCTTAAAGAAAGAACGAAATTATTTCAATTAGATTTTACTACTGTAAAGTAAAATAGAAATTACATAAATGTGGCAAAAAGTATATTTATTGATTCAAATATGAAGGCAGGTAGGAGAATTCAAATGAATGCTTCATTTTCAAAATAAAGAATCTCCCACTAGAGGGTTCTGAGTCAAACTGCCTGCCTCACTCACAGAAAAATATGGGTTTCATTTATGCCCATGTGCATAATCTAAAGGGAAGCCCAAAATAATCTGATCTGAAAGTTTAAAATACATATCAGATTTGAAGCATAATCGAAGTGTCCCTTCATTAGAGTCAGCATTATGTATGTTAGAAGTTCAACCTCCCTCTCACCTGAAGAAGTTCAACCTCCCTCTCACCTGAATTGCAGAGTCATCAGAGCTTGAGATAAGAGTCTTTGCATCAGCTGTGAACTGGATGTGCCGTACAGTGTTCTTGTGCCCAATCCTGGATTGGAAGATTCTGTTGTTTAGGAGTTCTAAAATCTTCAAAGTAAAAAACCAGAGAAAATTAATACGACGAAATTCAGCAACACCCAGGCATTACAACCCCAAAATATTAAATCGAAACTAGACTACAGAAGGGTATAGAATTTCCATCTCAGTGCTTTCAGTTTAACTAAAGATACACAAATGAACGGCACAAATACAGACATGCACATCTAGGCACGCACACACATACACACCCTAAAATAAAACATTCACTGGAATGACCAGATGGCAGTAGGAACCAGTGGTCCTTCTTGAGAATTCAACTACCCAATTCATCAAACAAGTAGCAGTCTGAGCTCAGCCTCCAAAAAGAAAATGACGTTTAAGATGGATGAGAAGAAGAAAGAAAAAAATCCTGGATGAGAGACAAGGCAAGCTCTTTATAAAACAACACAGAGACAATGCAAGATAAAGGATGATGAGGGAGACAGGTAAAGGAAAAGAGCATACGAGCAGGCTGGGAGGCAGTACACTGAGGAGACTTGAAAGGGCTAAAGATTAATATGCCAAATACAGAGAATAAGAAAGTAGAAAAGAACTCAAAAAATAACAACTATGTCAAAAAGGCTTTCAAATAAACTCACACCAAAAAAAGTAAATATGTACTAAGTAAGCACTAGGGATGTAATGTACAACACGATAAATATAATTAACACTGCTGTATACTCTACATGAAAGTTGAGAGTAAATCCTAAGTGTTCTCATCAAAAGGAAAAACATTTCTCTGTTTCTTTGATTTTGTGTCTACGTGAGATGGTGGATGTTCACTAAACTTACTATGATAACCATTTCATGATGTAAGTCAAATAATTATGCTGTATACCTTGAACTTATACAGTGCTGTATGTCAATTATACCTCAATAAAGCTGAAAGGTAAAAAAAACTCCTCTTTGTAGGGCAATATGGACTGGAGAACATTTGTGTAATTCCTTACGACAATGAATCCAAAGTAAAATAAATGTGGCCAGTGGCATAATTAATAAATTAAGAAACAATTCCAAAAAGCTCAAGTGAGAAAAGGAGTCAATATTCTTTTAAAAACTATTATGTAGCTACAGAAAATGTGCTTTTGTGATGAATTTCACTTGTGATGAAATCACTTTTTTCCAAAATGATTTTTATTATACTGTCTTTTTTTCCTTACAAGCTGATTTTATTTTTATTTATTTGATAAATTAAGGATTTCAGGTGGTAAACTGGTGTACTTCTAATACCAAAAGTAGAACAGCAAGGACTGGTGAAATAGGTAAACATAAGGCACCGGCACTGATATTCCCGATGAACCTGATCAGAACCAACATGGAAACAACTTACACCCCTAAATGGCCAAGTTTCTAAGAAGAGAAAAAATGCTCTTTGCATAGTTAGCTAAATCTCTGAGAGTGTTTGATATATTTGGAGAACAGCAAGACAACTGGGCAGAGAATAAGGAATACAAAAAGACAAAAAGTATGAGAAAGAATAATAAAAACAATATGAAAAATATACAACTAATAGGATTGTAAGATTATTTTTAATCTAACAGAGGAATAACTAATTATCATAGAAAGATTTATTTAGTATATAAGTCTACAATGCCAGGTGTATCATTAATTTTAAATAAAAACTATACTGCACAGAATGCCTCTTCAGAAGAGAACTGAATACCTGAATGGCTCCATCTTCGCCTCCAAATGCAAGGTACTGAAGATGTGGACTTAAGCAACAGCAACTCACTTGGGCTTCAGTCAGATAATCAATCTGACCTGTGTTTCCATTAATGAGCTAATGAAAAATAAGTCACAATCAAGTATTAGACTGTAAGAGCAGTTTTTCTTCTTTAAAACTGAGACTTCAACTGAAAAAATTAAAATGAATACAACCAATGAGAGCTCCCAGGGGGAACAACAAAACCCTATTCTATTCTCAGCAGCTGCATTTAGCACTTCACACTTTCGTTTCATTTCACTTTTGTGGTTCATATACATTTTCGTAAAATAAA
The DNA here is from genome assembly GCF_963924675.1 of Phocoena phocoena. NCBI lineage: Eukaryota > Metazoa > Chordata > Mammalia > Artiodactyla > Phocoenidae > Phocoena > Phocoena phocoena. Next base: position 22,767,017 of record NC_089229.1, read on the forward strand.
ACAAGCTTTAAAAGGTTTAAAAAGCAGCTGCTGTGCCCACCACCTGAGACACATCTGTCTGATTTGCAATCCCACAGCTAGCTCCACACTGTTTCCCATTTCTTCACAAAGCCCATTTTAATAGGGCTATCGTTTATTAAAAAACATTTCCCTGATATTTTTCAAGGGGTTTGGTGAAACACGACTGAGACAGACATTACATAAAAAGACAAATTAAAATTAAAATGGGTTTTATATCCTCCAAATTACTCACCAAACAGTATAAATTAAGATTTTTTTCCGCTTTTTCTTTTGGGAGGAGGAAGCATTGGAGAACAACCCATTAGCACAATTTGGGTTGTAATGCATAGACTAAGAGTACCAAGTTTCATAACCTGTACCCAAACTAATAATTATTCTTTAAAATCCCACTAATAAAAACACCTTATCACTCAACTAAAACATGTGACCTGGGAAAATATTTCTCAATCTTAAATAAACTGTCAGATCTATCTCTCTAACTTCAATTACAACCTAAAAGTCTTGAATTATTTTTCAATACGAAATAAGCAGTCACCTTCATTTCAGGTACAAAGATTATAGGGTCAATCAATCAAGATAGCTTTTCCTTTACAATATTTTACCCGGCATGTTCTGATCTATTAGACATTCAAAATGAAGACTGAATTACTAAAAGGTGATTATCTTCTTTCCCTCAAAAATCAATTTCCATACTTTTTAAAGCAGTGACTAAAAAATGTATGTTCACTTAAATGGAACTATTACTTGTCAGTTTAATTGTCCTCTAAACTCTCCCACAATCAATGACATAGAATAAAATACTTTTATAGTCAGATGACTTCTTGAAGTCTCAGTTATGACAACTATTAAAGAAAGGTTGCACAAATTTAATAAAGGTAATATAAGCATTGAACCTGACAAGAAAACTGTAGTGGAAAAAACCCCAAGTGGAAGAATCAGTCTGCTAAAAATCAGTAATGAGGAAATCACATTCAATTCCACATCCCAATTCATCCCAGAAATACAGGGCATTAGGAGTTCCTCATCGACACATTCAGGACAATAGTATAACTTGTAAAATACAAAACAAGCCATATTTAGAGGAGTCTCACAGCTTGACTCTGACCCACACAGCAGACGAGAAGAAATTACCACACGCCATAGACAATTTATTCCCAGATCTCTGCTTCCTGAGTTTGGATTCCACCTTGACCCTATAAAGCAGCTTACAGATTTTTGAAAATGAAGAGGACCTTACAGGTGAAGAAAGTGAGTTTCAGAGAAGTGATGCTATTTACTCAACATCACAGAACTGGCTGATGATAAAGCTTGAACTTGTACCTTGGTCTCCTCAGTGAACAGTCACTATTCCCTCTACTACATCAAGCTGAGCTTTGCAGCTTTAGAACTTGTTAAGCTCCATCCTACCCTGTCAGTCTGTCTCAAGCTCTTGCTACATTTCACACCTTTCATGTGCGTGCTCCATTTCCCTCTCCTCTTCTCTATTCCATTTCTCTCTTCACTCTAGTTCCATTCCATTATCTCATCTCATTCTCTCACATGTTCTTGCTCCCTGTCTTCCAGTTACTAACAGGAGAGGAATGAGGTAAAGCAAGGTATCACCTTGTTTAATTCTAAATACTAGCATATGTGAGCCTCAGCTCAAGACCCACATATTTATAAAACTGATACCTACTGATCATCTGTTAGATACTATACAATTACGCATGATCAAGTCCAAAAACAAACAAGAAAAATTTTGAATTGAGAGTTCAATCAAAACACTTTTTCCAACTATTTTCTAAAAAATACTCACTTGCAGACGTTTTATATCATCAACTGCAAGAACCATCACTTCATTTTCTTGAAACACAACATCTATTTCTTGCTTTAACGCTATAGCAGAGTTCTTACATACTTTCTTTGTCTCCCAGAGCTGATTGAGAAATTAAAATACTAAAGTAAGATAACTGCATTCTCTGAAATAATGCAAAGACAAGTCTTAGTCTTAAAAACAATATACAATCATACTTCACTCTCCAAATGCCTATAATGCTAGAAAATTTTCAATTAGATTATAATTCAACAATAAAAATTTATTAATTACATAGTATAGGAAGAAGCAGTTATTATTAAGAGTAATGAATGCTAGAATCAAAATGCCTTAGTATGAATTCTAGTTCTACTGAAAGTTGTGACTTTGGGCAGATTACTTAACCTGGTGCTGCTCAAAGATAAGGACCTCCTGCTGTTTCTCACTGCCTGATACCAAGATAAGGAGCAAATCAGCTATATCACTAAACACACTGTTAACAGTATGCTTATGATACAGTTGATTTTTTTAAACAAGACTTTCTTGATGAAGGAAGCAGTGCATTGATTTACATTCTGGCTCAACCTTATTGAGACTGGCACTTTAAACAGCACTGACTTAACCTTTCTGTGACTGTTTCCTCAGCTGCAAAAAAGGATTGCTATGAGAATTAGCAAATTAACACAGGCACAGTACTTTGCCCAATGTCTGGCATACAGTAAACACTAAATAAATTTTAGCTAAACACAAATTTGTACAAAACACTGTATTAGATGCTACAGGGACAAACCAGGGTCTCAGGCCTCAAAGGGCTTATAATTTAAGATGTGTGAACAAGTCTGAGGGGCAGTGAAGCATTAGTGGTAAAGAGTTTTAAAATAACTCTGTGCTGGGAGATCAGCTGGGTGCTTTGTGACCACCTAGAGGGGTGGGATAGGGAGGGTGGGAGAGAGACGCAAAAGGGAGGGGATATGGGGATATATGTATACATATAGCTGATTCACTTTGTTATACAGCAGAAACTAACACACCACTGTAAAGCAACTATACTCCAATAAAGATGTTAAAAAAAAAAATAACTCTGTGCTTAAATTCAAGGCACAATTTGATAAGTATCATAAGAAAATGACACACAGTCACATAGCATTAAAGGAGAAAGACATTTCCCCAAATGAAATACTAGGAAAGGCTTCACTGAAAGCTTGAGGGGACTTGTAGGGCTGTTAGGTTTTCGACAAGGAGAGATACAGAGAAGTAGGTTATTCCAAACATAAGAAAACACATAGGGCTCCCCTGGTGGCACAGTGGTTGGGAATCCGCCTGCCAATGCAGGGGACACGGGTTCGAGCCCTGGTCCGGGAGGATCCCACATGCCGCAGAGCGCTGAGCCTGCATTCTGGAGCCTGCAAGCCACAGCTCCTGAAGCCCAAGCACCTGGAGCCTGTGCTCTGCAACAAAAGAAGCCACCGCAATGAGAAGCCCGTGCACTGCAACAAAGAGCAGCCCCCGCTCACCACAACTAGAGAAAGCCCCTGCACAGCAACAAAAACTCAACGCAGCCAAAAATAAACAAATAAAATAAATATTTTTTTAAATACCTTTTAAAAAAAAAAAAACATAAACAAAAGTACAGAAGCAGGGAAGTACAGGGTGTTTGGGGAAATGTGAGCAATTCAGTGTAGGTTACTTGTAGGAATAAAACAGAAGACAGACTGGTACAGAATAGGCTGTACTGTAGAGAAGTTTAGTGGCAGACTCTGGAGTACGTATTTGTTGGGTTGGCCAAAAGGTTCATTCAGTTTTTTCTGTAATATGGCTCTAGTAGCACCTAGTTGTCTTTAACTTCATTCGAAACAATTTTATTAGACTATATGTGACAACTGCCATATCAGCATGCATTTAAAAAAAAGACTTATAAAATTGGTGAATTTTTGTGTAGCTATTTTAATATTGAAGATGGAAGAAAAAAGCAACATTTTGGGCATATTATGCTTTATCATTTCAAAAAAGGTAAAAACGCAACCAAGGGCTTCCCTGGTGGCGCAGTGGTTGAGAATCTACCTGCCAATGCAGGGGACACAGGTTCGAGCCCTTGTCCGGAAAGATCCCACATTCCGCGGAGCAACTAAGCCCATGCACCACAACTACTGAACCTGTGCTCTAGAGCCTGTGAGCCACAACTACTGAGCCCGTGTGCTGCAACTACTGAAGACCACGTGCCTAGAGCCCACGCTCCGCAACAAGAGAAGCCACCACAATGAGAAGCCCAAGCACCACAACAAAGAGTAGCTCCTGCTCGCCGCAATTAGAGAAAGCCTGTGCACAGCAAGGAAGACCCAACACAGCCAAAAATAAATAAATAAATTTATTTTTAAAAAAAAGAACGCAACCGAAACACAAAAGAAAAGCTTTGTGCAGTGTATGGAGGAGGTGCTGTGACAGACCAAACATGTGAAAAATGGTTTGCGAAGTATCGTGTTGGAGATTTCTTGCTGCATGATGCTCCACAGTTGGGTAGACCAGTTGAAGTTCATAACGATCAAATCGAGATATTAATTGACAACAATCAACGTTATACCATGCGGGAGATAGCCGACATACTCAAAATATCCAAATCAAGCACTGAAAATCACCTGCACCAGCTTGAATATGTTCACTGCTTTATGTTTGGGTTCCACATAAGTGAAAAAAACCTTCTTGATCATATTTCCACATGCAATTCTCTACTGAAACGTTCCATTTGGGACGAAGTGAGAGAGTAGCATTGACATATATACACTACCAAATGTAAAATAGCTAGTGGGAAGCAGCTGCATGGCACAGGGAGATCATCTCTGTGCTTTGTGACCACCTAGAGCGGTGGAATAGGGAGGGTGGGAGGGAGACGCAAGAGGGAGGGGATATGGGGATATATGTATACGTATAGCTGATTCACTTTGTTATACAGCAGAAACTAACACAACATTGTAATGCAATTATACTCCAATAAAGATGTTAATTAATTAATTAATAAAGCAAATTGTGACAGGCGATGAAAAGTGGATACTGTACAATAACGTGAAACAGAAGAGATCGTGGGGCAAATGAAATGAACCGCCAACAACCACACCAAAGGCTGGTCTTCATCCAAAGAAGGTGATGTTGCATATATGGTGGGATTGGAAGGGAGTTCTCTATTATAAGCTCCTTCCGGAAAACCAAACAATTAATTCTAAGAATTACTGCTCCCAATTAGACGGACTGAAAGCAGCACTCGACGAAAAGCGTCCAGAATTAGTCAACAGAAAACACATAATTTGCCCTGAGGATAATGCAAGACCACGTTTCTTTGATGACCAGGCAAACACTGTTACAGCTTGGCTGGGAAGTTCTGATTCATCTGCGTATTCACCAGATGTTGCACCTTCGGATTTCCATTTACTTAGGTCTTTACAAAATTCTCTTAATGGAAAAAATTTCAATTCCCTGGAAGACTGTAAAAGGCACCTGGAACAATTCTCTGCTCAAAAAGATAAAAAGTTTTGGGAAGATGCAATTATGAAGTTGCCTGGAAAAATGGCAGACGGTAGTGGAACGAAAGGGTGAATAAGTTGTTCAACAAAGTTCTTGATGAAAATGAAAAATATGCCTTATTTTTACTCAAAAACCAAAGGCACTTTTTGGCCAACCCAATACTTTGGTAGACAAGGGAGCTACTATCTGTTTTGAGCAAAAATGACATGACTGGGGGCTTCCCTGGCGGTCCAGGGGTTAAGACTCTACACTTCCACTGCAGGGGACACGGGTTCGATCCCTGGTTAGGGAACTAAGGTCCTGCAAGCCACTTGGCAAAAAAAAAAAAAAAAAAAAAAAATTACATGACTATATTGTACATGAGGAATATACCTTGCAAGCAGCATGTAAAAAACCAAGAAAGAAAAGACTTGTAGCAGAGGCTAATACAAGAAAGGCAACAGCTAATGAGCACCTAAACTTGAAATGGAAAAGTAGAAAGAAATGATAGAAAATGGAAAGGTATCAATAGAATCCATTAGAATTGGCAAGTAATTGGATTTGGGAATTCAAGGTAATGGAAAGAGTCAAAAGTTACTCTGAGGACTCAAATGTAATATATTTAAATTAACCAAAATACAGTTTAATCATTGGACTTCTCCAGCACCTGGACCATGGTAACACTCAATTAACATGTACTGAATGAATGAGACTGCTATAGTCCACGTAATAGCTCTTTTCAAGGATAAATATGAAACCAGCAGTTTCCTGTTTTACTTCCCTCAACACTGCTGCCCATCAATTTCTTAACTAGGAGATTTAGCTTACCATCATTAAATGTCTAAAATGAAAATCTCAATATATCTCACCCTGATTGTCTGGTCATCAGAAGACGTCAAAAATGATGATCCATCAGGAGAAAACATCACACAATGGACCCAACTTAAATGTCCTCTACAATCAGCTACTTTTAAACATGAGTCCATATTCCACAACTACAGAATAAACACAACAAATAGGAAATCACATTCATAAGCATTTTGAATAGATCAAGAATATTAAAAATAGCAAGAATGATCCAGCAATTCCACTTCCATGAATATAGCCCAAAAATACACTAGCAAAAATACAAAATAACTTGTGTGGATTATTCACTGCATTGTTATTTTTAACAGCAAAAAACTGGAAACAACTCAAATGACCATCAATAGGGAACTAACTGAATAAACTGCATTAATCACAAAATGGGATAATATGCAATCTTAAGAAAGTAATGAGAAAAACACCCTGATAATGACTAGTCTCTGGGATATGTTGTTTACACCAAAAAAGCAAAGAATGGTATATACATTTCTGCAGAAGGGTATATATGTTTCTCTCTCTCTCTCTCTCTCTCTCTCTCTCTCTCTGTGTGTATATATATATATATATATATATATATATATATGCAAGCTATACTAAATGAGATAAAAAATGTGACTCTAGAGATGTGATATATATATAGATGGATATATAAGGCTATATATTATACATATAGATATCTGTTTATACATGCAAAAAGAAACATTAGGATGTTAAGACAAAAACGGTTACCTTCAGAAGGTAGGGAGGGAGAGTGGCAGGGAAGGGATAGGGATGAAAGTCAGACTTCCCTGAATAAAATTTATTATAAAGCTTTGATTTGGAGTCATACAAACGTTTTATCCATTTTTTAAAAATCAATCTAAAAAAATAATAGGATGAACATAAGTGGTTTCCATATTTTACTTTCCACTGTCATCTAATCCTCATTTCAAATGACTGCAAAACCCTAAAACAAATGAATGTGCTAAGTGTACATGTATATACTTCTCCTGTTATTCATGCTTATTATAAATTGTCAATGTCTATCACTAGCCTGGCTGTATTTTGTCCTGAGTTCTGCTGCAAATTACTCAAATATATTCCAGTCTAATGAAGTACCATATGTGCCTGAGTTCCTCTCATTACATTCTGAATTACAGACCTACTTTATGATTTCAGAACTAGCATGGACAAAACAAGTACTTCATCACATGCCCAGTAGTTTTCAATCAGTGAGTTCTATGGTTACCAATTCGTTATGTGAAATTTTCTCTGCCTTATCTCTGGAGTCCAATCTGGGACATACAGAGCTAAAGGCCAGAAATGAAAGTGGTTCCACAACTGAAAAATCTCCCTTGAAAATCTTTCTTTCTCCTCCCTTCTTGCTCTCTCTCATCATTTCTTTGTCACTCACAGCCTCCAAAACTAAGTCCCTATATTTCAAGAAGAAAGATAATGTTTCCAGGAGATTTTTAAGAATAGCAAGGGGTAAGGATTTTAGAAGTGACAGGAAAGGCCACAAGAAGGGCTGCTCCTCCACTCCTCCTAAAATCCAGACAAAACCCAGGAAGGGGAAATTTCCAAGCACGCCTACCTTGAGGATCTACGGGTGAGGTGTGAGATCTCCTAGTAGCTCTGAATCTTTCGATTCAAGGCCTCTGCTGAAGAGAACACTGCCCACAGCACCTACTCTCTCCCATTGTTGCAAACAGGACTGGAGCTCATTCACACTCATTGCCTCTGCTTCCAATGGGAAGATTCTCACAGGGAAGTTATTCAGTGTTAGTTGCACTGCTGTACTCAGAATTAGGAGGAGCTTACAGAGCTTATCCACTCACTCTCATCTTGCTTGTACCTCCACGCTGAAGGGCTATATAGCTCAGCCACTCTCCAGCCATACCTTCATGTATAGGGCAAGGTTGGTGAACTCACTAAAAAGTCACTGAAACAGGCTCAGAACACTGAAGAAGTGCTTGCCATAGTCAAGCTTCCTTTGAAGGTAGCCTGTGAACCAAATGAATTTCCCTATTTTCCAAATAAAGGCCCAAACCCATCTTCTTGGACTGTAATCACAAGGGGCTTCAAATTACTTGGTGGTAAGATAAACTCAAGGAATGAGTAGTAACAAAGCTTGGTAAAACTAATCCATCTATGGAGAAAAAATATCAGGGAATTCATTGCTTTTGAAAAAATTAATACAGCAACTCACTGGGTAGAATTCTTCTAGGTATAGACACTGAGTATAAAATCCATCAGGTTAAGGGCAAAATTATAAATATAAACAAGAAATCATTTTATTCATTAGTGCTTAGCAATGAAAATTCTAGGTTAACCAATTCTAATTTTAACTTCCATCTTACCTTTCTCAATGATCTAAGAAATGTGAACTGGACTCATTTCTCATCGTTTCTTTTACAGAAGAGTCTGTGCCCATATTTAAGAGATGCCATGTTTCTGCCTAGGAAACCAATGGTCATGCCATTGTTTCCCCAGACCTTGGCACATACTGACTGTTCGATAAATGCCTGGTGAATGATGCTGTCTGTCATTCTCTGTTTACTGTCAAACCAATTCTTCAATCACTGCTAAAGTATTAAAGCTGTTAATGCGGCTTAATATCCTAAAGCTAAAGGTCATTATGCTATGAAGAAAACACTCTATAATTTCTCAAGCAAACATCCTCAGCAGTTAATGCTTTAAGCAACACATTCTTTGTCATCCTTGTACCTCTGAAGACCCAGACTTCACAGAGTAAATTCAACTACTCACCTCCACGCAGTACTGGGGCAAAGCCACCACTGCCAAATGGTTATGGGGGGAGAAGTCACAGTACTGGACAGTGCTATGATGGCCTGTGTGGATTTCTGCCAACAGGCCACTGGTGTGAATGTCAAACAGCTGTCAACATAAAATAGAGAGATATCTATAAAAGTAAATATGTTAAAAGATAAGCTATACCCAAAGTGAATCTAAATTTATTTCTAAAAGAATACCCTCCCATTTCAAACATAGTATAAGTCCTAAAAAAATACAATTACTGATAATTGGCAAAATTATTAACTCATTAAAAAGATATAAATTAATATACATATACTTTTTAAATACTGCTCATCCTGAAACATGTTTCCTATAAAGGAAAACTTATCACAGATGATCATGCTAGCCTAGGGAGAAATAAAACCTTTGTGAATACATGAATGGACTAGCCAAATGAATATACAGAACAGTTCTCCCTAATGCTCGTTTATTCAAAAGAGAAAATGCCTACTCATAAATGAAGATAATCAAAATAATATAGGGCAGAGGCTTACTAAAATGAAATTAGTTCAATCATTTCTATTTCTCTTCAGAGCCTAAATTACTCCATTATCAATCATTTTCCCATTTTTGAACCAAAAAAAGCTATTTTTGAGTAATTCAAACTTCATTTCAATTTTTGAAAGATGTTTACATGATGAATATACTCTTCCAAAGTTTTTGCCAAATGATAAAAACGTTTATACCAATATACAGTATAACGATTTAAGGCCAAGCCATAGTCTTCAGGAAGGAAAAAAAAAAAGTTTCCAGTGGAAGCCATGAAAATGTTTTGTGAATGCACAGCCCTGTGAGCACACATAGACGGTAAGCAGCATCAGGGGCCAACAATAAATGAAAGGAAATCATACTTAAAATGCTTCCCAGGACAAGCTGTTCTTAAAAATTAGTGGCTGACAGTCATAGAGGAAACTTGGCAAGTACAGAATAGGCAGCTGTCCCAATTATTGGGTAGCAAAAAGACCTAATAATAGGAGTGGGCTAATAACACAAGAGAATTGGAAAGAAATAGAGCAGAAGAATAGAGAGACCAAAGAGTAAGAACTGGAATCTGTATGTAGTAAAGGGTAATCTTAGGGTAGCTTTATTTTAGCATGGTAAAATAAAGAGTTGGCCTATAGATTTTTAAAACAGGAAACCATTTCACACAATATAAAATTATTTTCCTCTCTCACTGGACAGATAATTTTAAACATTCAAATTTTGCTCAACACCATTAGTCATTAGGGGAATGCAAACCAAACCATAATGAGATGTCACTTTACACCTAATATGACAGTTACAATTTTTAATAATGGAAAAAAGCAAGTGTTGGCAGGATGTAAAGAAATTGGAATCCTTGTACACTACTAGTGGGAATAGAAAATGGTATAGCCACTATGGAAAGGTCTGGTGGTTCCTCAAAAAGCCCAGTATAAAATTACCATACGACCCAGAAATTCTACTCCTAGGTATATACACAGAAGAACTGAAAGCAGGGACTCAAACAGATACTTGTACACTAGTTCTTGTGGCATTATTCACAATAGCCAAAAGGTGAAAACAACCCAACAACAGATGAATGGATAAACAACATACAGTATATCCATATAAGATTATTACTCAGCCATAAAAAGAAATGAAGTTCTAACACATGCTACAACATGAATGAACCTTGAAAATGTTATGCTAAATGAAATGAGCCATACCCAAAAGGATCAATATTGTACGACTCCACTTATATGAAATATCTGGAAAAGGCAAATTCATAGTTTAGATTAGAGGTACCAGGGGCTGAAGAGAGAGAATAGGGAGTTACTGCTTATTGGTTACAGTGTTTCTGTTTGGGACAATGAAAAAATTTTGTAAAAGTAGTGATATCTGCACAAGATTGTGAATGTAATTAATGCCACTGAATTGTGTATTTTAAAATGGTTAAAATGGCAAATTTTACAAATCTTCACATCTTGTAAATGTAGTGGTTCCTTTCTGTTCTTACAGACTTTAACATACTTAAAGACAAAAGGAGATATTTTTCTTTGGTTTCCTGCTAAAGGGGTAAAAACCTATAAGCAACCAAGATCCAAGGGTCATAACTACTAGATCAATAATAATAATATAAATGGCCCCTCAGTTTTTATACAACTATATGTATATATTTTTTCGATTTATTTTATTAATTTATTTATTTTTGGCTGCACTGGGTCTTGGTTGCTGTGCACAGGCTTTCTCTAGTTGTGGTGTGCAGGCTTCTCATTGTGATGGCTTCTCTTGTTACAGAGCATGGACTCTAGGTGCACAGGCTTCAGTAGTTGTGGCGCACAGGCTTCAGCAGTTGTGGATCGCGGGCTGTAGAGTGCAGGCTCAGTCGTTGTGGCGCACGGGCTTAGTTGCTCTGCAGCATGTGGGATCTTCCTGGACCAGGGCTCAAACCCGTGTCCCCTGCATTGGCAGGTGGATTCTTAACCACTGTGCCACCAGGGAAGGCCCCAACTATATGTATATTTCAACTGTGTTCTTTAAAACTGTAATCTCTTGGGTGGGGGAAATAGGGAGAGGTTGATAAAAGGATACAAACTTTTAGTTATAAGATAAATAAGGTCTGAGGATCTAATGTATAAAATGGTGACTATAGTTGATAACATTGCATAGTATAGGAGAGTAGAACTTAAATATTTTCAACAAAAAAAAAAGAAAGAAAAAGAAAAAAAAGGCAAATACATGAGCAGACACGTGTTAATTGGTTTGATGGGAGGAATCTCTTCACAGTATACGTTTATCAAATCATCACGTTATACACTTTAAATATTTTATAATATGTCGATTATACCTCAATAAAGCTTAAAATGAAACAGAACAAACTTGTAATATCTCTTATTTAAGTCTTTAAAATTACCATCAGAATGGAATGGCACTGTGCCCTAAATTAGAAGAGCCGGCTCTCCAAATCACTGTGTAACTTTGGATACATTATTTGGCTGCTCTGAACCTCAGCTGCCTCATTATTATCATAGGGCTATTGCAATCTGCTGTGCCCTTTGTATATTTATATCAAAAGAAATTATACGTAAGAGCACTCTGAATACTACAAATGTAAACTATCACTTGTATAAAGAAGAAACATTTCTTTGCCATTTACCTTTCTTTGCATATCTTCCTCATTTACTTCATAGAAATTTCACAAACTTCTTCAGTTGTTAAGTATTTCTCTCAGTCACCAAATCATAAAATTTTACAGCTAAGAAATAACTTCGAAAATCAATGTATTTCAAATGGGAGAAAGGGGGGAGAGTAGTGCAGAAAGCATTCCATCCATATTTTAGATAAATTTGAGAAACACTGGTTAAACAACATAAATTGTTTCTTTATTGCAGGACTCCGGAGTCCTTAAATATGTTTGTACACACTGAAGTACCTCTAATAGCGGAAAGTAATACATAATATTTCCCAAACCTATGACCATGGAGACCTTTCCTCACAAGGCCTATGGACATTCCCTGAAGCATAGTTCTGAGAACTATGGGAGGTTAGAGCATCTGCCCAAACTCGTTCAGCTATACTTTATATCAATAAACAGTATAAAATGCAAAAATCAATTAGATGTTTCAATTTTCTTTAAATTAGACTAAATTTGGCTTTTTAATTTTGGCTTTTTAAAATACTGGTACTTACAAAGACTTTATTTTTTGCTGCCACCATTATCCTAGCACCATCAGCAGACCATGAACAGCATTTCACTATCACTTCCATATCCTCTTGAGGCTCCTCTGAATTTAGGAAGAACTGCTTCACATTAATGCTCTTCCTCTCGTTTGCTGATTTCACATCCCAAAGCTTCAAATTACAAAAAGAAAAAAACGTTTAAGTTTGTTTTGATCTCAAATCACACCTCTAGAATTCTACCTGGCCTAAATATCACACAAATTATTCAGTTCATCTAATGACTTATTTTTAATTATGCATAACTTTTCATAAGGCTTTTAAATTAAATATTCCAGTTTTATTCAGCACCTTCCTAAAAAGAAAAAACTTAAGAGCACTGTCCAAAATGCAGAATGTAAAACGACACAAAATGTTAAAAGAGCCTTGCATGGTGTGGAGGAGGCTAAAGATCAGATGTTGACAGCAAGAATGAGCGTGGAAGAAAGAAGAGACTCACGACTTGCCACGGCTGCCCTCTGCTGGGCCAGGCATGAGGTTTGCTTCACATGCACAGCACAGACACTACACACAGGACGCAGCCCAAGCTGAGTTATAACCTAGCAGAGCATCAGAGACATAAGGAAGTCCCTGAAAATAGAAAACAAAAATATGCTGAAAGGAAGCAAGCCACCTTGTGTGCTTGGTGGGGTCAGACAGGGCTCTAAAACAACTGGATCCTGAGGAATGGGATACGAAAGACCAAACCTCACTCACTAACAGAGCCACCTGAGCAGCCCAAATGACAAAGGCCTTCAAGAAGATCCATCTTCACTCCCCTGGGCCTTGAGCAGTGTCCCAGTTCCACAGAATGATAATGGCTGCCATACACAGACCAAGGGTTGGCCAAGGAAAAGGATTTAAAAACAAAAAAAAAGCTGCTTCTCAGGCTTTAACTCAGCTTCCAAATCACAGCTCCCAGGGTAAAACCCGATTTGACTGGCCAGGCACACGTTTAAATCTCTCTTGAGTTTAAAGATTATGTACACTAGAAATACAGCCAAAACCAAAACCCTTCCCCTTGCAATAACTATAGGTAAACTGGATGAACCAAAAGAGACATCTAAAGTAGTTAGCCCTCCTTGACACTGAAGAGAGAAAATCTGAACATCAGTGCCAGAAGCTTCAGTCACATCAGTCAGATTATATGAGAAATCACACTCTGTTTCCTCTTAATACTAAAAACAAAGCAATCATTGCCTGGATTTAAGAAAGAAAAAGAAAACTAACACAATCCAATTTCACTACATCTATCTAAACTACATCTTCTGCATGTGGACCTGACATTAGCCACTATCCAAGGAGTGATGAAATTCCACATACTGAGGGACCAAGTAAATACCAGCATTTCATTTTGAGCAAGTCACTGCACTGTATCCAAGGCCCATGTGCACCCTGGTCCTTGTGTGGTTCAAATGGCAATTTTTAAATAAAACTCACATTTTGAAACAGTTTATCATCAAGGCCTTAAAAACACATGCTTATCAACATGATATGCTATAAAACACTTAGAAGATTACAGAGCCATTTGGGACAGGAAATAATTTTATGGTTCTTCATCCTCTCGGAAAATAAAAGCTTTACAAGACTTTGACCTTGAAATGCTCTTATCCAGAATCATTTTGCAAGACCTCTGCTTAGTAAACGTCACTGTATCAGTGCGAACCAGCCAACGATACTGGCTTAACAGTAAAAGCTGCCACAAACACGGCAGTTCTTACCAAGAGTGCAGCAATGTCTGTCCCCTGCTATTAGTGCTCTACAATCATATTCTGATACCCATACCTGAAATCAAAATCCTGTCCCTGAAGACTTTTAAATTGTTTTTCTTTTGAGTTTTGAGAAGTCTTAATTCAATTTGAAGGGACACAGCAAAGGTTTATCATCTTGAACACATTTATTAACCACGATGCTAGTCACTTCGAGATTATATAAGTGAATCAGATACAGACACTACTCTCAAGGAGTTTATAGGCCAGTAAAGGAGGTAAGACAAACATATAAATGACTCTAACACAAGATATGCCAGATGTGTCATTTGAGAGGAAAAGATACAGCACAGTGGGAGTGCTTTACCAGAGCCATGGGCTTGAGGAAACACTTGTTACAGAGGGGGCCACCTCACTCTCCTCCCAGAAGATCAGCCTACTTTATACCAACTTAAGATGAACAACTTAAGATGGACTTAAGATGGATTTCAATACCAAAAAATACCAGAGAGTCTAGGCTAAGGGGTCACCACAAGCTAAAGAACAAAATGGAAAAGCACAGACAATGAAAAGGGAGAACAAGTGCAGTCTGGGTGCAGCAGCAGGAGCCTACACACTCCCCAACAGAGCCACTGCCTGCTCTGAGCCCCCTCCACATACTTTTACTGTTTTCATGGTTTGCCTATTCACTTACCTTTCTCCCCAGCTAGACCCTGAACAACTTCAAGCCAGGAACTATACTTTTTTTTTTTTAAGTGTTTAAAAACCAAATGCCTAGGGCTTCCCTGGTGGCACAGTGGTTGAGAGTCCGCCTGCCGATGCAGGGGACACGGGTTCGTGCCCCGGTCCGGGGAGATCCCACATGCCGCAGAGCGGCTGGGCCCGTGAGCAACGGCCGCTGGGCCTGCGCGTCCGGAGTCTGTGCTCCGTAATGGGAGAGGCCACAACAGTGAGAGGCCTGCGTACAGCAAAAAAAAAAAAAAACCAGATGCCTAGTACAGAATCTGGCAAATAGTAAGTACTCAATAAATGATCAATAAATATATTTTAAGTGAAAAGACAAATTATTCCCATGTTTCAAGCACGAGTAGAGACAATAGCGTTACTGAAAGAAACAGGGTTCTGAAGATAGAACACATACATTCATCTCCACACCCTCCCAAAACCCATGTAAAACAACAGTAAAGAGAATTTTTCTCTCTAGGCATAATTCACAAAGTAAAGGAGAATGGAGGAAGATATTAGAGCGACAAAACTATAAAGGCTAGAAAGAAAAAAGACAAGTGATAAGGGGACTCCTTAAAATTGAATCCTAAAAAAAAAAAAAAAAATTGAATCCTGAGCTCACAGTGGAGAAAGCCAAGAAGTAGCCCAATTCACACCAGAGAACCCCCAAAAGGCTCAGGAAGTGTTGGGCCTAGCACCTTCCAGTAAAGATGGAGCTAACACAGGAGGAATCATCGAAAGTCCCTTGAAATCCCTTCCCCTACTCTGCCATCCATATTGCCCTACTCTGGCTGAAGAAAAGAGGGTTAATCTACACCCAACACAGTTGAGAGCAGGGTCACCATTCTGAAAACAGGGAATTTAAGAGAAAGTCTATATTCCAAGCGTTGAGATCTCTGCCTAGATATCTTCGTAGAACTTGCCAGCCAGCCTTATACCCTACAGGAAGGGGACTGAAGATTTTTCTCTGAATACCCCACCAGATCAAGACAAAAAGAGTCTGACATTAGGAGTTCACCATCAAAATATGACAGCCAGATAACACTACAGGGAAACCCACTATAAATAAGTTCACAATTTCCTATCAGTTTTTTGGTGCTGCACTCTTTAAATGTGTTTGTTTGTCTGTTTCTTATTATTTATTTTTGGCTGTGTTGGGGCTTCATTGTTGTGCACAGTCTTTCTCTAGTTGCAGCAAGCAGGGGCTACTCTTCATTGTGGTACACGGGCTTCTCATTGTAGTGGCTGCCCTTTGTTGCAGAGCACCACCAGCTCTAGGGCATGTGGGCTTCAGTAGCTGTGGTACACGGACTCAGTAGTTGTGGCTCATGGGCTCTAGAGCGCAAGCTCAGTAGTTATAGCACACACGCTTAGTTGCTCTGCGGCATGTGGAATCTTCCCGGACCAGGGCTCGAACCCGCGTCGCCTGCACTGGCAGGAGGATTCTTAACCACTGCGCCACCAGGGAAGTCCCAGTACTGCACTCTTTAAGCATGAGCACATATCCAAGGATCAGGCAAGTAAGATATAGCTCTCAAGTGCAGACAGAAACCAAAACCAACAAACAGAAAAAATAGCAACTATAAAAGAATATGAAAACTTAAAAAAAAACTATTACTAATACCCACAAAAAGATAAAAGATACTGTACCCACGAAAAAAGAATAACATTATAAAGGAAACTGACCATAAAAATGGGTACACTTAAAAATATGATAGCAGAAATTAAAAACACAATAGAAGGAGTGAAAAATAAAGCTAAATAAATCTTCCAAAAAGTAGGACAAATGGACGAAGAAAAAAGAAAAATAAGAAAACATCCTTAATAGACA
The DNA here is from genome assembly GCF_963924675.1 of Phocoena phocoena. Classification (NCBI taxonomy): domain Eukaryota; kingdom Metazoa; phylum Chordata; class Mammalia; order Artiodactyla; family Phocoenidae; genus Phocoena; species Phocoena phocoena. The sequence continues at coordinate 22,783,926 of NC_089229.1, forward strand.
TTCTAGAAAGAGAAACTAGAGAAGAATAAGTCAGATAATTAAAGGAAACCTCCAGAACTGAAGGACATGAATTTCCAAATTGAAAGAGGCTATCGAGTGCCAAGCACAATAAATGAAGACAAACCCACACCAAGGCACATTATCATTAATTTTTTAAAATACTGGGAATAAAAAAAGATCTTAAAAGTTTCAAGACAGGAAAATAGATCACATACGAATCAGAATGGCATCAAACATCTCAAGAGAAACTTTGGAAGCTAGAAGACAAGAGACCAAGCAATGTCTCCAAAATTCTAAGGAAAAATTGCTTTCTTCTGTATGCAGTCAAAAATATAAATTAATCGGTTTCCTTGGTGGCGCAGTGGTTGAGAATCCGCCTGCTGATGCAGGGGACACGGGTTTGTGCCCCGGTCCAGGAAGATCCCACATGCCGCGGAGCGGCTGGGCCCATGAGCCATGGCTGCTGAGCCTGCACGTCTGGAGCCTGTGCTCCGCAATGGGAGAGGCCACAACAGTGAGAGGCCCACGTACCGCAAAAAAAAAAAAAATATATATATATATATATAAATTAAGTATGAAGCTAGAAGAAAGACACTTTTAGACAGACAAGTTCTCAAAAATTTACATCCCAGAGATTCTTTCTTAGAAACCTAGAGGAGACTTTCCACCAAGCGAAGAGTGTAAACCAAGAAATTCAGGAAACAAGGGTTTCAACTCAAGAAAAAAGCAAAAGGAACTCCCAGGATGGCAGCTGAACACTGGGAATAGTACCACCAATCATAATGGAGCAAGGTAGAACCCTCTAAGAAAGTTATTTCTAAGAAGAGAAAATGTCAAATCAAATACCTGATACATTTAAATTATTTAAGAAAGAACTTAGGCAAGGGATAGTTTGAAGGTGAATTAGTGGTATGCACATTTAAAAAATAATAGGGGGACTTCCCTGGTGGTCCAGTGGGAAGATTCCACACTCCCAATGTAGGGGGTCCGAGTTCAATCCCTGGTTGGGGAACTAGATCCCGCATGCCTGTCGCAATTAAGAGTTCGCATGCACAACAAATAAGTCCGTGTGCTGCAACTAAGACCTGGCTCAGCCAAAATAAATAAATTTAAATAAATAAATGTCAACCTTTGGGCTTCCCTGGTGGCGCAGTGGTTAAGAATCCGCCTGCCAATGCAGGGGAAACGGGTTCGAGCCCTGGTCCGGGAAGATCTCACATGCCACGGAGCAACTAAGCCCATGAGCCACAACTCCTGAGCCTGCGCTCTAGAGCCCGCAAGCCACAACTACTGAAGCCCGCACCCAGAGCCCGTGCTCCACAACACGAGAAGCCACTGCAGTGAGAAGCCGGCGCTTCACAACAAAGAGTAGCCCCCGCTGGCCACAACTAGAGAAAGCCTGTGCGCAGCAATGAAGACCCAATGCAGCCAAAAATAAATAAATAAATAAATTTTAAAAATTAAAAAATAAATGTCAACCTTTAAAAAAAATAAACGAATGAAAAAAACAAAGCTTCACTGTTAAATATACAACATCTTTAATCCCAAAGAAAACAAAGTGTTGTACAGGAAAGGGGGAAAAAATCATCATATACTACATGGCCCAACTGTGATCAGTCACAATGATGTAAAAATCCTGAACACTGATCTAATCAAAATCCTGAAACATATAGGAAGTTTGGGGAAGAAAAAATGAAGAGTTCAGTTTGGAGCACAGTAAGTTTGAGGTCCAGCATATTACCTAAGTGACAGCAGTGAGCAGGCAGTTAAAGATGCAGGACACAGCACATAAGAGAAATGAGGGCTGGAGAGAACACATCTGAAAGTCACTCACAGAAGGGAGAAGAACTGAAGCCACAAGACCAGCTGAACTGGGATAGAAGAAAGGTGATGGAGGTAGGTAGTCAAGACTAGAATCTTGAGGAAACAGCTATATTTTAATGGGCAGGAAAAAGAGTTAAAGAAGAGGTTAGAGACACAGAAAGAGAAAGAAGAAAACATTGATGTCAAACAAGTAGAGTTTCAAAAAGGAAACAGAAGGGGGTGTAATACAACCAAAAGAATAAGGACCGGATAAAGAAAAATACCGGATTCCACACTCATCCAAAGAGCATTAGATTTTACAACAAAAATAATGAAAACAAAATAAAACTGGATTTTACTCTTCAAGGGAATACAGGGAAGACAGGACCAGGCTAAAAAAGGGTTAAGTAGTGAATAAGTAGTCAGAAGGTTGAGGCAAGTATAGGTGACTTAACAAGTCTAGTCATAAAGGTCTAGTCAAAAAGAAAAACTAAATGACTCTGTCAGAGGATAACACAATCAAGGAAGAATCAAAGGTTTTTCATTTTTTGGTTTTATAATGCTTAGGAAGGGCCAAGAACATCTGTAGGCTGTGGGAAAGGATTCAAAAGAGAAAAAAAACTAAAACTGCAACATCGAGAGGAAATAACCAATGAGGCAAGGTCTCAGGGGAAGAAGGAATAAAAGGAACAGTAGGCACAAGCAGAGGACTTCCTGGGCACTGAGATGAGGAAAAAAAGGGGAGTAGAGACTTTTTATGGCAATTTTTGAGAGGGCACATGGCAGGGAGCTCTTGGGTGCTGTCAACCTTCTGAATAGGTATGAGGTAAGGTTATCTCCATAGAATGAAAGAACAGCAGAAAAGGTTTGGAACAGGCACTATGGTGAATTCAGTTCGGGAAACAAATGGCAGCAAAGAAGGCCCAGTAGAGTTACACAGCTCAAACTTGTAGAACAGATAAATGGCCTGGTTTCACAACTTTCTTCAACATTAAGCAAACTAATAATAATGGAATCTTCCCAGAACTTGCATTAGCAATGGAGATAAGGTAAAAGGAGAACCTTCCTTGAGATATAAAATGCCTTCTAAAGTCATTCACTTAGTAAAAACCAAGAAATAACAAGCTCATAGGACTAGAAGAATCTTTCAAAAGAGGGTTGCCTTCACTGAGCCTCCAAAAAATCCTCTGATACGGTCATCCCAAAGAAGAGACAGATATTTGATATTTGTAGAGAATATGTCATAGAGGCCAGATCCATTTGGCTGAATATTCTAAGAATGCTCCAACATCTACTAGATGTCAGGAAATTATATCAAGTAGAATTCTACCGATAAAATTCCTATAACAAATGTATAAGTGGAAATTAGAAGACCAAGCAGCTTCCATCTATCGATATATATAGATACAGGTATATAGTAGATATGTATATATTTGTTCTCAGAACCAGATGGATGGATGTCATAAGAGAACACCTTCTGAAGAAGGCTTTGCATTTATTTTTTAAATTTATAAAGTTTTGAGGGTCATTAAAAACTACAGACAAGTGAATTGAAGGCAAAAAAAATTCCAAAAAAGACTAATGAAACATATATAGGGACAGTAGCTGAAATAAGCCCCCAAAATTATCTTGCCCAGAAGTGACAATTAATGTACTGGACAGGATCAGAGGTAGCAGAATGATGGAAAGTGAAGAGCCTTAGAGGTGTGCCTGATGAGCCTGGGTTTACCACAGTTTAGAATTTGGTACATTTGTGTTCCAGCTAAAAACGGCAAGATGAAAACAGAGGTAGAGAGTTAATCTAGCAGCTACATATTGGGATAAGGAAGGATGAGGAGTATATCTTAGAAGGCTGCTATCACACATGAGGGTATAACAGCATGAACCAGAGCAAACGCTACAGAATGGGAGGGGAAAAGGTAGACCAAGAGATGAGGAAGTCAAAGATGGATTGGATTTAACACCAAAGAAAGGAGAATCAATAAACAGGAGACCAGAATGACAGGAGAGAGGAATAAGAAAGTGGCATAGGGGGCTTCCCTGGTGGCGCAGAGGTTGAGAGTCCACCTGCCGATGCAGGGGACACGGGTTCGTGCCCCGGTCCGGGAAGATCCCACATGCTGCAGAGCAGCTGGGCCCATGAGCCATGGCCGCTGAGCCTGCGCATCCAGAGCCTGTTTTCCACAACGGGAGAGGCCTGCGTACTGCAAAAAAAAAAAAAAACAAAGAAAGAAAAAGAAAGTGGCAAAGTGGCATAGGTTCTTATTGAGAAGTAAGGTGGAGATTTAAGGAAGAAGAATTCAGTTTTTTTAAAGACTATAAATTTCAGGAGGCTGAATAAGCTTTTTTCCCTAGCTCTGAGTTTTCCCCCATAAGATTTCGCAAAAACAGGAATACAGGAACATAAAAGGCAGAATAAATGAATGATAAATAAAAGCAGGACCTTTACAAATTTGATCCCATAGATCTCAAAAGATTTTATGAAACCGTAAACGAAATACATGCTTAAAAATTAAGAATTAAAATTATATGAACTTTAAAGCATAAGGTAGTAAACCATTAATAAGCAATCATTATGACAACCAATTAGTTATATTAAATATGCTCCTGGAAGTTGAAGGAAGAAGCTTTCTGTAGAAATGTGAAAAACAGAAACCTCTTTCCATAAAACAATGAAATTATTTACAACCCATTTTAACAATGAACAAAAGCATACCTTTAATGTTCCATCAGCTGAACAACTAGCCAAAAGCTTATCATCTGGTGAAAATCTGCAGTGATTGACTGAATTTGTATGGCCAAACATGGTATTTCGACATTCTTTTTGATTCAGAGCCCAGAGCTATTTGAGAAAGATAAAAAGATAACTGAAAAACTAGCACTGAATAGGGAAAAGTTAGAAATCATGTGAAGTTCTTCCTTCCCTCCCAATTAAGCTTTTTCAGTTACAGGAAGCGTTCCATTCACAGTTTGACAAAGGTGTCAAACACAAAGGTGAACTTGTGATTAACAAGTAATGGGGCAGCCCTTAGATCAGCACCTAAATCTACTAAGGGACTTGAAGGTTTATCTAGGCTTCAGCCTGAGCACTAAACTAGCTAAACAATTACTGCTTATTTTAACAAAGTAGTTTGAAATCATTATTATTTTACTCAGCTGTATAACAAGTAATATGTAAAATAAACTGCCCAATTTTTTTAGATGCTAAGTTATCCAACTCCAAAAATAGTCATTTCTAAGATTTCCCTATGCAAACCTAGAGTCTACTAACTAGGATAAAATCTATTAACGCTCTTAAAAAATGACTCAAAAATACAAAGACTGCAAAAATAGATATAAATACATTTGACGGGAAACATAAGGGATTAGAAGAGCAAGTTAAACAAACCTTCCTGGAAACAATCAACCAAATCCAGAAGGTGGGACATTCCACAGGATAAATGACTCAATTTTTCTAACAAATCAATGGCATAAAAAAAGAGATAGACGGGAAGGGGAAACATTTAAAGAATAAAAGATTTAAGAGACATATCAACCAAATGCCACTTGAAGTTTGGATTCTGACTCCAATAAATATATGGTAGAAAGATATGCTTTGAGACTAATAAGGAAAAAAGAACATGGACGAGGTATATTACAAAATTACTGTTTATTATGTTAGGTATGATAATGGCATGGTATTTATGTTTTAGACCTCAGAGATTCATGCTGAAGTATTCTGGGTGAAATGATATGTTACCTGGGATTTGCTATAAAATGCTCTAATCCAAAAAAGTGGGAGGTGGTGGGGGAATAAAATACAACTGGCAAATGTTGACAATTGTTGGAGCTAGACGATGGACACCACGAGAGTTACTATTCTCTCTCCTTTGGGGTATGTTTGAAGAGTATAAAAAATGTAAATAAAATGGGCAAGGGGGATTTATGCAAATTAGATTAAACACAGAAGAAATCATTTACCTCCCAAAATTAATCTTAAAAATCCTTTGGAAATGATCAGTGAGTTAAGTCCTGTTCTTTATGTCCAACTCCATCCCTAGTTTCTTTTATCCCAGTCCCAGATAAACCCCATTCTGCAGATAATGCAAATTACATGGGAGCAGCATCAAATTTACATCTTTTCATTGGCTTCTCTCAGTTCAAAAAGCACAAGAAGGGCTTCCCTGGAGGCGCAGTGGTTAAGAATCCGCCTGCCAATGCAGGGGACACGGGTTCAAGCCCTGGTCCAGGAAGATCCCACATGCCACACAGCAACTAAGCCTGTACGCCACAACTACTGAGCCTGGGCTCTAGAGCCCGCAAGCCACAACTACCAAGCCCATGCACTGCAACTACTGAAGCCCACACACCTAGAGCCTGTGCTCTGCAAGGAGAGAAGCCACCGCAATGAGAAGCCCGCACATGCACTAAAGAACAGCCCCCGCCCTCTGCAACTAGATAAAGCCCATGCACAGCAACAAGGACCCAATGCAGCCAAAAAAAAAAAAAAAAAAAAAAAGCACAAAAAGTGTGACTTTCCTGGTGGCGCAGTAGTTAAGAATCCATCTGCCAATGTCAGGGACACGGGTTCAAGCCCTGGTCCTGGAAGATCCCACATGCCACGAACCAAGTAAGCCTGTACATCACAACTACTGAGCCTGCACTCTAGAGCCCACGAGCCACAAATACTGAAGCCCACGCACCCTAGAGCCCATGCTCTGCAACAAGAGAAGCCACCGCAATGAGAAGCCCGCGCACCTCGATGAAGAGTAGCCCCTGCTCGCCGTAACTGGAGAAAGCCCACGCACAGCAACAAAGACCCAACACAGCCAAAGAAATAATTTTTTTTAAAAAAAGAACTTAAAGTTTATAAAAATAAGAGAATAGAACCCTTGCATAGGACATAGGATCCAGGACTTGAAAGAATACAATAAAATCAGATTTTTTAAAAAAAAAAAAAAGCACAAGAAGTCAGTCCTAATAGTCCTCATGGAAATGCAAGTGTGGAATGACCGGTCTTAAAGTAAAACTTGTCCTTATTCAAAACTGTTGACCAGGTTTCCCTGGTGGTACAGTGGTTAAGAATCCGCCTGCCAATGCAGGGGACACAAGTTCAAGCCCTGGTCCGGGAAGATCCCACATGCCGCAAAGCAACTAAGCCTGTGCGCCACAACTACTGAGCTTGCACTCTAGAGCCCACAAGCCACAACTACTGAGCCTGCGTGCCACAACTACTGAAGCCCGTACGCCTAGAGCCTGTGCTCCGCAACAAGAGAAGCCACCGCAATGAGAAGCCCACAGACTGCAATGAAGAGTAGCCCCCACATGCAGCAACGAAAACCCAACACAGACAAAAATAAATAAATAAAATAAATAAATTTATCTTTAAAAAATTATCAAACATATGTGGAACGAATATCTATTTCTGGTTTTAGTTTGGTTTAAATTTTTTTCTTTTCCTATCAGTACATTTTTTCCCTCCTCTTTCTGATAACAGACCCTCTCTTTCGAATCTTGAATCAAGCCCCAGTCATAATTCAAGTGGAGCTGACCTCACCTATTCGTCCCATTTCTACATGGCTAAAACCTGTGACCCCTGGCCAATTGAAGGATTCCATCCTACGGACCGCTAGGGTTATTCCGAAATGCGCATGTAACCCAAACCATGTCAACTAGAGTTTTCTCTATGAGAAAACTATGGGACCTGGGAAAGAGTGAGTTTCCCTTCCTCTGTGATTATGAGCTGTAATATCCATGTAAGCCTGGAGCTAAGGATAGCCAAATCTGCTGCACAGAAAGAGTAATGCCTGAATCAACAAAAAAGGGAAACAGAGTCTAGAGATGGAGGGCGGGGGTTAGAGCCTGAGAACGTATTTTAGGCATCTGGAATCAGCTATGCCTGAAGCCACACTCCTAGACTTTTCAGTTCCAAGAGCCAATAATATATTTGTTGTTGTTGTTGTTGCTTAAGCTAATATGAAAGTTTCTACCCCTGCAACCAAAAGATCCCTGATTAATACAATATATGGGGAAAAAAAAGGAGATGTGGTGTATCTATCAAATTTATCTACATAATTCTCATTATCCACACTTACTTTGAGGAAGCAGTCATCTGAACCAGTGGCTAAGAGAAGGTGATTACTGTTGTTGGTGAAGTGGCAGCAATTGACTTGCTCTGAGTGCTCGTCATAGGTATGTACTAGTTCCCCAGACGTAGAATTCCAAATCTAGAGAGAACAGAGAAAATAAAATTTGCAAGTACCCCTTAGTTTCAAAGAGAAAACAGAGAGGCAAAGCAAATGTGAGCTGCTTTGCAGATTTTCCCAGACATGATACTAACGAATACCTCCCCCTTCCCTAAATTATGTCAGCATTTTGCCAGAATGTTTTTTTTTTTTAATTACCTGCAAGTCTACCTGCAAGTAATGTAAAACATTACATTTTTCAATGGCAAGATTTCACATGTTCATATGATTTGACAGCAGGCAGAAAAGTGCTATAAAAGGGATGGAATAATGGACTTCAGATCAGAAAAATTAATCAGAGCCAATCTAAGACCGGGCTCTACCACTTATAAGTTGTGTATCCCTAGTCAAGTCCTTAATTTACCTGCATTTCAGTTCCCCCCTCTGTAAAATGGGGATACTTGTACCCATCTTACACAATGCATGGTGTCAAATGACAAAGAATTTGATAAGTGTTCTGCTGACTTCAAGGTACTAATAAATAAGTAAAGGCAAATGGCTCAGTGAAAAAAAATAAAGGCTTTAGATTCTGAGGGAAACCTAGCTTTCAACCCTGGTGCCATCAGGCATTAGTTAATATGAGCCTGGGCAAATGACTTCATCTCTGAACCTGTTTCCTCATCTCTAAAATGGTATCAACACTTACTTTGCAATTGTAGTGAGAAATTGATAATGTAATATAAAAAAGTGTGTAGTATAAAGCCTCATGCAGTGTTCTCAGTAAAAAGTAATCATTTTCCTAGTTACTATGTAAGTAGTCTGTTTCATCAAACAAACACAAGAAATAAATTACCTAATGAATTTTCACTGGGCTTTTGGACTTTTAGACATACTAATGTCCCTCCCATAGCATTTTCTTTTATCTTATCAAAGCACTCTCCAGAGATCCAAAGAGTTTATTTTATTTTAAAGTTCTGTAATAAGTATTTCTGCCTCTTGCTTTAAATTTCTTACAAATAGAAACTTGAGCCACATAGCTCTAACTCTGGAACACCACAGAATGGCCAGCTCCAAGTCTGACTCAGAATAGAGGTTATAGAGTGAATTAACTGGTTGGTTGTAAAGCCACGCAGAGAGTCCAATCTATCAAGATTTTTCCAAAGTCTCAATTTAGTCTGGACACTCCGGGGTCCTCTTCAAGTAGATGCAAACTCCACAAAAACTCTCAAGCCAACTTTCTTGCTCCCAGGTCCACTAAGGTCCACCCCACCTAAACAGATTCAGCATTCCACACCCCTTTTGAAAAAAGCCCAAAATGAGGTCTCCCCTCCATTTATCAAATAAAATATTCTCCTAGACTTCACTTTCTCTTAAATTCCATAAATATACTCTGGCTAAAAGCCAAATTTAGGGACAAGAAACAAAAAAAAGAATAATTAACAAAGATAAAAATTACCCTGTGAGTTTTCTCTTCTCTGTTTACTTTGTAGACTAGTAACCTGATGGTTAGTATGTTTATTCATCTAGTTTTGCATTGAATGTAAGCCAGCTCATAAAGGTAAAAAAAAATCTGGGTTGCATTTCACAAATTATATATTTTACAACAGGAATCGATCTCAGACAATAATTTTGTGCAGCAACACTTCCGACCACAGTACACTTAGAGATTTCAACTGATATTTAACCCACAGACCTGTCAATAAGTGTCAGGCAAATTCATTAATCTGAAATTGTGTTTCCCAGCTGCCTGAGAAATATAAATATCAGCTGTGTTTCCTAGGCTAATCAACCTAGGCATTTTTGCTTGTGCTTAAATATAAAAAGTTTTAGACAGAATTAATTTACAATGGATAAAACTGGTTTGCCTCAAGTTAGTAGATCAATAGGCAAGAGTCCTTTAACTCTACTTACTCTAGTCCCTCTATTACAGAAAAAGAAAATAAATTCTGTGGTGATTACAACTCAAGAGGAAAATATTTCCCTACCTTCACTTTTTTATCCACTGAGCAGGTTGCTATAAATCTGTCATCTGCAGAGAATGCACAGCAAAGCACTTCATCCTCATGAGCCTTGATTTCTAGAAGTTTCTCTCCTGTTTCAGCTTTGAAAACCTATATAAGCAAAAATAAAATCTTTTTACTATACCTATTTAACCATGGGCCATCATTCAATAAAAATATTTCTTTAAAAGATCTTTATCACTGTTATTTTGCAACAGAAATGAACCTTGGCAATATCACTGCAAAAATGAGAATTTCTGTCAGAATTCGTATGCCTTAACATAAAAAGAAAATCATCCTGCCCCCCCCCAAAAAAAAAAGAAAAAAGGAACTTCCTTGGTGGTCCAGTGGTTAAGACTCCGCGCTCCCACTGCAGGGGGCCCGGGATCAATCCCTGGTCAGAGAAGTAAGATCCCGCCTGCCGCATAGTGCAGCAATCAATCAATAGAGCTGACAGTAGCTTCAGTTCTTGAGAACAGTTTGGCAAATTCTTAACAATCAGTAGAAAACACTTCATTCAATATGCTTTCTGTGCTCACAAGCCAAAATTAATAAAAGTAGTAATAAAGTACACATATAGAAATAAGGCTTACAATCATAATCTTGCAATCTTAAATTTAAATGTTTTAACTAGTTTTTGTTTCCTTCAAAATCAAAAGGTTGAGTACCAATTTAAAGAAAAGCACTCATTCATGTTTTCTGAAAACAAATGAGAAATTAAAATTCCTTCAAACGCCTAAGGAAATAATCTAGTCCAATTCCTATTTACAGTCAGAAATCTATGCCCGAGCCTATGATAAAATAGGTATTTTACACAGTCACTGTTTTGTTTTTGTTTTTTTGCGGTACGCGGGCCTCTCACTGTTGTGGCCTCTCCCATTGAGGAACAACAAGGTCTGGACGCACAGGCTCAGCGGCCATGGCTCACGGGCACAGCTGCTCCGCGGCATGTGGGATCTTCCCGGACCGGGGCACGAACCCGTGTCCCCTGCATCGGCAGAAGGAATCTCAACCACTGCGCCACCAGGGAAGCCCCACAGTCACTGTGTTTTAATCAGAGTCCTGTTCACTGTGCTATGAAGTCCTTATGTCTTTTAACAGTTATCATTTCCTCATTACCCTTAGCTGTCACATGGATGACAAGAACTGACTGCTAGGGTAAAAGGCACTTCTATGTCACTTGGCAAGTTTAGAATTATGAAAATACACCGCCATATCTTTTAAATCTATAGAGAAAGCGTTCATAAAATGTTCAAGAGATCTGAACATTTCTCTATTCCTAATGTGCAATTTCCTTGAATTTTAGAATTTAAATATATTCTAATATGCACAGTATTAGGTGCATGACTCTTTGAATTTTTCTCAAGAGATAGGTTTACCTGCAAGTTTTTATCAGCTCCACAAGAAGCTATTCTTTGGCCATCCTCAGAAAAGCAAGCATGGTACACAGCATCTGTATGGGGGCGGACGACCAAGCGGGAGAGATTCTTGATGTTTTCTTTGTTTCTAAATATACGGGAAAAAATGAACAGAAATCCAATAAACAGGAGTAAAAGTAATTATTTTCTTTCAGTAATAAACTGTCTGTTAACATAGTTATGTTCCAAAAAACACAAAACTCTTAAAATTAAATTACCAATATGTAAATGACAGCACACATCACCTGAGGAAAAAAAGCATAATATAACAAGAGCAGCATTTTAAGATAAATGCTACGCTATATCAAGCAACCTGTCATGTACTACAAATATCACTGAGTTGGAAGAAATCTAGTTAATCAAATACATGTCAGTTTTTATTTTCCTCTAATACATTAATAACAACATGTGCAGAGAAAACATAAGAGGATAACCTCAAAAAAATCTCCATCTTTTTCAAAAGGAAAGAGCTATAGCAAAATGAAGCTCATTTTCTAACTAAAGTATGACACTACACCCACCATTATGATGTGCACTTTAAAACCATTCTTCTCTAACTACAATTATTCAGATATAGAGAAAAAAGTAATGTCATTTTCTTTGTAACTTAATCTACTAAATACTAAGTATTGCACTAGTAAAGATATTATTTCACAAAGGCAAAAGGGTAAAGGAATGTGATGTATACTTAAAATGGGGAAAGTATTAGAACAGTGTCAGAATTCCACATACATACACCCCAGTCACTGTGAGTAAATATGTTAAGTGGTATCATGCTTATCTTAAGAGGAAAAGGTTAGGCGTCAGATAAACCTAAAGGGCAACCCTGCTTCTACTACTTATTAGGTGTGTAAACTTATGCAAATTACTTAACCTAGTAAGTTTCCTTTTCCTCATATGTAAAATGTGAGCAATGATACCTGCTCTGAACAGGTATCACACACAAAACAGACCAAATGAAAAAAGGGAACACAAAGGTAGATCAGACTTAAACCTTGCCTAGAAAGTATTAAACTTCACTAGAATTGATAAAACGAACAACTATAAAAACTAGAGTGATGAGAATCTGGAGGATAAACAGGTAAGCTACTGGCAAAGTTTAGAGAATCAGATTAAGAAAATATGTCCCCCGATCTGTCTACTCAATTCCTCAAAGCTCGGAACGTGACCTGTCACAATGATGGGCATGTGGCCAAAAAGTATTAGATAAATAACAAACGAATGCATGAATGATTTCTTTAAAAGATGAAACTCAAATTACGTTTATACCAACCTAAACTTTCTACAGAAGAAAAAAAAAGCTTTCTAGTACTGAAAAATAAAGCATTCTTTGAATATGACCTGGTCAAACCCAGTTAAAAAGATACAGCTATTAATGACTAACCATCCTATGAGAGAACATCACAGGTTGAAATGCAGTTGATGAAGCGGAAAAAAAAAAAAACAGCAAGAAAAAGTAAAAATAACAAACTCAACGTTCAAAAGAGAACAAGAACTAAACCAATGCCCATCTGATTATCAGACCAAGTATCACAATTCTATTTTAGTCACTAACTAAAACATGAATTCAGTCGATCTTCTACAAATTTCTCTTGAATATCAACTACATGGACCAGGCAAAATGCTAAATGCTATTTATCCTTATCTTTTTTTTAAATAAATTTATTTATTTTTTATCTATTTTTATTTTATTTTTGGCTGCATTGGGTCTTCGCTGCTGCATGCGGGCTTTCTCTAGTTGTGGCGAGCAGGGGCTACTCTTCGTTGTGGTGTGCAGGCTTCTCATCGCAGTAGCTTCTCTTGTTGTGGCGCACAGGCTCTAGATGCACGGGCTTCAGTAGTTGTGGCACGCGGGTTTCAGCAGTTGTGGCTCACGGACTCTAGAGCACAGGCTCAGTGCTGTGGCGCACAGGCTTAGTCGTTCCGCAGCATGTGGGATCTTCCCAGACCAGGGCTAGAACCCGTGTCCCCTGCATTGGCAGGCAGATCCTTAACCACTGCACCAAGGAAGCCCTATCCTTTTCTTTTTTAATCTTTTTTTTTTTTTTTTGGCCACACCACATGGCTTGCAGGATCTTAGTTCCCCAAACAGGAATAGAACCCAGGCCCTCAGCAGTGAAAGCACAGAATCCTAACCACTGGACCACCAGGGAATTCCCTAAATGCTATTTATTCTTAAAAACAACAGCTAACATTCATTGAGCACTTTCTATGATCTAGGTACTGTTCTAAGCAACCTATGTAGGTGTGTATGTTTGTGTATACACACACACTCATTTAATCCTCACAACAATGCTATGAATAGTACCACTAGGCAAGATAAGTTGAGTAACTTTCTCCTGATGATACACAACTAAAAAACAGCAGAGCTGGGATTCAAGCCCAAGCGGTCTAGAGCCAGAGTCTGTTATTTTAACCTCCAGACGTTCTATACTACAGAATGGATAGAAATTATGGAAAAAAACAAGTAAACAGAAAACCACCGTAAAATGACACAATGCTATGATATTGAGTAAACAAGTATTCTAGAAGACAGACAGATCTCAATTAATTAGGTGGCTGCTTCCAGGGAGAGTGAAACCTCTTCCCAAAAAAATGTTAAAGAATGGTGAACTCTGGGAAGTGAGAAGGTAGGGGAACATGAAGAGTCTCTGACTTTTCATTTTACATACCTCTAACACTGATTTAAAAAAAAAAAATCAGGAACATGGATTGCTTTAAAACAAAAATAAAATCAATGAAAAATTAAAATTTAATTTTTTGAGGAATTCCCTGGTGGTCCAGTGTTTAGGACTTGGCACTTTCACTGCCGTGGGCCCGGGTTCAATGCTTGGTCAGGGAACTAAGATCCCACAGGTTGCACGGTGCGGCCAAAAAGTAAAATAAAATAAAATTTAAACTTTTTAAATTTAATTTTTAATTAAAAAAAATTTTTTTAACTCTCTCCTTTACGGAACCTTACCAGAATCCCTCATCCATCCAAGCTAACTTACCCACTTCTCAGTTTTACCTCTATTTTATACATTACTTCTGTTGCATTTATCACATGATAATTATCTGTTTAAACTTCTTTCTTCACTAGTAGATTGTAAGCTCCTTGGGGAGAGCCTTAGCACCTAGTAACAGTGCTTTAGCACAGTAGAGAAACTCAAATATTTATTGAACTAAACTGAATTAGGGAAACCACCTATGGCAACCTGAATTATTTGGAAAGAAGGTCCAGGGCTATATAGATCACCGACGATATCAACCAGGAGGTCAATTTAGATATAAATTATACATGTGAAAAGACGACCATTCATACTTATTACCAAAAGGAGCATGAAAATAAAGCCAGACCCACAGTTTAAATCACATTCAGCAAGCCACATGAGTTCAGTCAAGTCTCAACCTCTCTGTGCCTCAATTTTCTCATTTGTAAAGTAGGGCAAATAATATTTACGTTATAAGGTTGTTTTGAAGATAAAATGAACAACGTATGTGAGCATACAGTATATAATAGGCATTAAAAAGATAGCAACCAAAAAAAAAAAAAAAAAAGATAGCAGTCTTACCCTTTCCTTTTACAAATTGATAAGATTAAGATAACACAACTGAATGGCCTCTTAGGAGCTAGAAGAATCAGGATTCAGTGGAAGTTTAATATGCGCTATATGCAAGGCAAAGTGCTCATCACTTTATATCCAATATCTGATTTAAATCTTCACAAAAACAGCACTTACCTCAAAGGATTGTTATCTCTATTTCACGTATGAGAAAGAAGAGTAACCTGTAACTTGTTCAAAATCACAAAACTCTTAGGTTTTAGAACTGAGTCTCAAACCTAGGTTTGTAGCTTCAAAAACAATCATCTTTGCTACTATACTGTATTACAATAAGTGAAGCATTTATATTAGTATTTAGGATGACTTGTCAAAAGTCATCTTATAGGCAAGCATCTATTTTTATGGACTCTGAAAATATGTATTTCTCCTATGGTTACTTCTCTAGAACTTTTCAATAAGTAAGAATGCTTATTAAAAGTTTAAGCCCTATCCAAAGTAGTTAAGTCTTCCTGGAGTGAACTTATTCACTACCTGAAAAATAATGACACAGTTAGTGCTGTTCCCTTTGGTTTCTCTCCTAACCTACTTACATCCATTCCACGTAAAGCATTCCGTTATCGACCTCCTGCTTGGCTTTCAGCTTAGCTTGCTGATAAACTTCTGAAGTTTCCAGTTCACAGAGGCCCAGTTGTACAATATTAGGAAATGGCTGTCGTCCAAGAAGATGTCCATTTAAAGATAAAAACTCCTGGAAATTCTCACAGACTGTACCATCCTATGAACAAAATGAAATCTCTTAGAAATGTAACCAGAGCCCAAATCTGACATTTTTTTGTTTCTGTGATTTTGTCACTTTAAAGGCTTAAATATTCTCTATACGAGCTAAAATTAAATAGCCAACCATTACATAACAAATACATAGTGATCCTCTTCAGACTTTTAAACATAGGGTAAAAAAAAAAAATCTCATTATCTAAGTGCTATCTTCTTAACACATTCCCTTACCCTAAAAAAAACACTGAACACTTTACTTCCCCAGCTTTCAAACCTCAATCCTATCCACAGCAGGAGAGGAAGCAAAATAATTAGAATAATCAAAGATTAAGTAAGGAAATTAGCGCTCTTCACCTCTGCTATTTTGTTCATCCCCACTATTAAACCTAGAATTAAATGTCAAAATGAGATGTCCTTTAAGGACTTATTTTTCATAATAATATATACCTTTTCATCCAACATATGCCTGTATTCCACAAATTCATGAATCAGATGAGCAGGACCTACGAGCTCTGTTTTTGCTTTAATCCAATCCAGGGAAAACATTAAACCACACAGTTCCTTAAAAAAAAAAAAAAAAAGATCAGGAGCACTGTTAAAGAGATCAAAGAATTTTAAATCTACCATTATTATCCTAACAGTAATGAGAGAAACTTAGCAGATGCCTAGAATTTAAGGACAAAAAGGAACATATCATTAATAGTTCCAAAGAAACAAAAAATGGACCTCACACCTTAATTCAAAATAAATTTCAGATGGATTTTTCAGACTTAAATATAAAATAGAAACTTCAAAAAATACTAGAAGAGGGCTGCCCTGTTGGCACAATGGTTAAGAATCCACCTGCCAATGCAGGGGACACAGGTTCAAGCCCTGGTCCAGGAAGATCCCACATGCCACAGAACAACTAAGCCCATGCGCCACAACTACTGAGCCTGCGCTCTAGAGCCCGCGAGCCACAACTACTGAAGCCCACGTGCCTAGAGCCTGTGCTCCCAACAAGAGAAGCCACTGCAATGCGAAGCCCACGCATACGAAGAGTAGCCCCCGCTCACCGCAACTAGAAAAAGCCCTCATACAGCAAGGAAGACCCAAAAAAAAGCAGCCAAAAATAAAATAAATAAATTTAATTTAATTTAAAAAAAATACTAGAAGATACAGATATCTACTATTTTTGTAACCCTGGGGTTAAGGAAATTTTTATAAACATGACCCCAAAGCAAAATACCAAAAAGAAAAATAGTGGTGCATTTAACTACATAAAAACTCAAATGTTCAATATAGTAAAAAACAATATAAATAACATTTAAGACAAAAAATAAACCAGGAAAAAAATTTATTTACAAATGTATGATAGATGAAGGCTTAATATTTTTATAAAAAATTTTAATAAAAGAGTAAGAAACAGATAAACACTCCAATAGAAAAACAGGCAAAGGCAATCAATGGATGAGAGCCAATTCACAAAATAAAAAGCACAAATAGCCAAAACTCTCACCAGTAATCAAAGAGAAACAACGAAGATTTACTATCTTTTAACATCAGATTTCTGAAGACTAAAAGGAATGATAAAAATGTTAGCTAGAATCAGAGGAAATGAACACCCTCATACACTGCTGGTAGTGATGTAAATCAGAGCACCCTTCTAGAGGACACTTTAGCAATCTGTATTAAAATTCGGACTGTACACATCATTGACCCAGAATTACACATATGTGCCCTAAAAAAATAAGTCAGACAAGTGTGCTTAAGCAATCTGACCATCCACCAACCAACTGACCAATCATAATGTACCTATACAATTAAATAGTATGCAGCTTTAAAAATTATGTCAATCTATTATATATAAACTGACATAGAAAGATAACCCTGAACTACAATTAAGTAGAAAAAACAAGATATAAGACTATATCTCTATCATGATCCCATTCTGGTTTTAAAGAACAGGTGTGTGTATCTGAGCAGCAAAATGATCTGGAAAACTACACATAAAAGCATTAGCGGGCTTCCCTGGTGGCGCAGTGGTTGAGAGTCCACCTGCCGATGCAGGGGACACGGGTTTGTGCCCTGGTCTGGGAAGATCCCACACGCCGCAGAGCGGCTGGGCCCGTGAGCCATGGCCGCTGAGCCTGCACGTCCGGAGCCTGTGCTCCACAACAGGAGAGGCCACAACAGTGAGAGGCCCACGTACCAAAAAAAAAAAAAAAAAAGCATTAGCAATAGTCGTGATCTTCATTTTCTTCACTTAGTGTTTTCCTCAATTTTTCCAATGAAAGTAAACTATTATCTTTAAAAATCAGGAAAAAGAAGGTTAAAAAAAATGAAAGGAACTGAATCCTGTCACACTACCATACATATCAAAAGTTTTTAAAAGATGCATTGACCCAATAATTCCACTTCAAGAAATTTCCAAAGGAAATAATACAGGTGTGAAGACAAACAAGAATTTCATTACAGCATCATAAGAGTAAAAAAAAAAAAAAAAATGAAAACCACCTAAGTGTTCAACAATTAAAGTTCAGCTAAGTAAATCAGAGCACAGATATTTATTGGAATACTGTCATTCCAATGTAGATTATTAAACGTAAACTGTATGTAACCAAGAGATTAAAGTACATAAGACTGAAAAATTATTCAAAGTATATATGGGTTTCTTTTAACATCTTTATTGGAGTATAACTGCTTTACAATGGTGTATTTCTGCTTTACAACAAAGTCAATCAGCTATACATATGCATATATCCCCATATCTCTTCCCATTTGCGTCTCTCTCCCTCCCACCCTCCCTATCCCACCCAAGTGGTCACAAAGCACAGAGCTGATTTCCCTGTGCTATGCGGCTGCTTCCCACTAGCTATCTATTTTGCATTTGGTAGTATATATATGTCCATGCCACTCTCTCACTTTGTCCCAGCTTACCCTTCCCCCTCCCCATGTCCTCAAGTCCATTCTCTAGTAGGTCTGCATCTTTATTCCCATCTTGCCCCTAGGTTCTTCATGACCTTTTTTTTTTTTTCTTAGATTCCATATATATGTGTTAGTATACGGTATTTGTTTTTCTCTTTCTGACTTACTTCACTCTGTATGACAGACTCTAGGTCTGTCCACCTCACTAAAAATAACTCAATTTTGTTTCTTTTTATGGCTGAGTAATATTCCATTGTATATATGTGCCACATCTTCTTTATCCATTCATCTGTCAATGGACACTTAGGTTGCTTCCATGTCCTGGCTATTGTAAATAGAACTGCAATGAACATTGTGGTGCATGACTCTTTTTGAATTATGGTTTTCTCAGGGTATATGCCCAGTAGTGGGATTGCTGGGTCGTATGGTAGTTCTATTTTTCGTTTTTTAAGGAACCTCCATACTGTTCTCCATAGTGGCTGTATCAATTTACATTCCCACCAGCAGTGCAAGAGGGGGCTCCCTTTTCTCAAAGTATATACGGTTTTCTAAAATGTTAACATTGTGAGTAGTTAATTGGTAGTCATAACTTCAAATACCTATGTGCTGATGATTCCCAAATTTTATCTTTAGTCCATAGTTTTCCCCAGAAATCCAGATTCATATATCCAACTATATGCTAAATATATCCAGTCAGATGTCTTAATGTGTACACCAGACTTAATATATTCCAAATGAGTTCCTAACCTTCCCTTCACTCCTGGTAAAATACTTGTTTGACCCACACCTATCCCAAACTCAGTTCATGGCAACTCCAATCTTTGAACTGCACAAGCTTGGAGTCATCTTTGACTCTTCTCTTTTTCTTACAATGTACATCAAATCCATCAGCAAATCATGATGACTCAATGCCAAATCATCACTTTCTTTCTCCTTGCACACTTTTTTCTTCTTCTGAGCACTTACTACCCCGGTAACATATGATAAATTTATTTGTCCCGTGTCAATCTCCCCCCAGAATGTAAGCTCAATGAGAGCAGGGACTTTGTGCCTGTGGTATATCCTTCATAATGAAGAACACCACCAGTACACAACAGGCACTCCATAAATATTTGCTGAATGAATGAATATACTTTCCCACTCTCCATTTCCTCTCAGAACTTAAAAACAAATCCATATTGTCCACAAAGGATAGCTACTGGTATGAAGAGACTGAATTTTTAGGTGGTTCATTTACTGCAGTTACTAAGGTACCTGCAGGTAAAAACAGTTAACAAAATTACTTACACAGGTTATAACCCTATTTTTACTAATAAAATTCTAAACATAGGACAAAATAAAAGTGAGATAAAAGAAAATAGTTTTTTAAATGAGTAATCTTACTTTGTGCATTTTAGCACTAGCCATGTGATAGGCCAGAAAATTGTACCAATACATGCAGTCCTCCTGATCTGGTGAAAGACAATGTAGCCGGAAATGTCTCTGGAACTGAGCGATTAGTTTCTTGTGTAGATCCTGAAACCCAAATGAAACATTTCAGAGGACAGAAACAATTTCATAACCTAAGCATCACAGAAACTCCAGCTTCCAAAGCTATTTAAGAATGTACAGAGAATCTCCCCACAAGATACTTATTAACTACCAAAGAAAAAAACAGTAACTTTACAGTTGAGAAACTTTAACCAAGTAATCAATGTTAATATCACTGATTAGACGTGTCAACACCCTGATATGATGCACTGAGAAGGACACAACAGCACTTCTGTGGTGTTATTGCCAAAAATATATAACCTTACTCTAGTCAAGAGAAAACATCAGACAAACCCAAACTAAGAGGGGCTTCCCTGGTGGCGCAGTGATTGGGAGTCCGCCTGCTGATGCAGGGGACATGGGTTCGTGCCCCGGTCCGGGAAGATCCCACATGCCGTGGAGCAGCTGGGCCCGTGAGCCATGGCTGCTGAGCCTGCGCGTCCGGAGCCTGTGCTCCACAACGGGAGAGGCCACACAGTGAGAGGCCCGCGTACCGCAAAAAATAATAATAATAAAAAATAAAAGAATCTGCCTGACAATGCAGGGGACATGGGTTCAAGCCCTGGTCTGGGAAGGTCCCACATGCTGCAGAGCAACAAAGCCCATGCGCCACAACTACTGACCCTGAGCTCTAGAGCCCACGGGCCACAACTACTGAAACTCACGTGCCTAGAACCTGTGCTCCACCACAAGAGAAGCCACTGCAATGGGAAGCCCATGCACCACAACAAAGAGTAGCCCCCTCTCCACAACTAGAGAAAGCCCCTGCACAGCAAAGAAGACCCAAAACAGCCAAAAATAAATAAATTAATTAATTTTAAAAAAAAAACCAAACTAAGGGACACTGTGCAAAATAACTAGTGAGTACTCTTCAAAAGTGATCATGAAAGAAAGAAAATCAAGGAATTTTCCTAGATTTGAGGAAACTAAGGAAACATGATGATATTATGCAATATAGAATACAGAATCGGATCTGAACCACAAAAAAGGACATTAGTGGGAAAGCTGGCAAAATTCAAATAAAGTCTGTGTATTAGTTAACAGTACTGTATCAATGTTAATTTTCTGGCTCTCGTAACTGTATTATAGTTATGTAAGATGTTAACATTGGGGGAAGCTAGATGAAAGTATATGCATAGAAACTGTATTATTTTGCAACTTTTCTGTAAGTCTAAAATAATTTCAAAATTAAAAGTTAAAAAAAAAAAAAGAACGTACAGAGATGCAAGTACCTGAAGCTGGCTGTGATTCTTCTGTGTAAGGAAATCTACTTGAAGATCATGTAAATAATAAAGAAATGATTTTCCATTTCGATCACAGAACAAGAGAGACTTATTAACAAACTCCTGCAGTATGTCTTCAACTTCTTCAGTTTCCATATCCCAGAGGATACACAACACCTAGGAATCATTTTAAACATTTAATGTGCCACAATATACAATGACCAGGATTGCACACAGGAGGTTAACAGACAAAAAATCATGTGTTAGGGCTTCCCTGGTGGCACAGTGGTTAAGAATCCGCCTGCCAATGCAGGGGACACAGGTTCGAGCCCTGGTCCGGGAAGATCCCACATGCCCCAGAGCAACTAAGCCCGTGCGCCACAACAACTGAGCCTGCGCTCTAGAGCCCACGAGCCACAACTACTGAGCCTGCGCACCTAGAGCCCGTGCTCCAAAACAAGAGAAGCCACCACAATGAGAAGCCCGCACACCACAACAAAGCGTAGCCCCCACTCACCGCAACTAGACAAAGCCCACGCAAAGCAACGAAGACCCAACACAGCCAAAAATAAACAAAACAAATAATTTTTTAATTGTATTAAAAACATCATGTATTAAAGCCCTGAATAATATCTCCATTTCATAAGAAGCTCAAATACTCATCAAGATAGAAAAGAAAAGAGTTCTAAAGAAGTCATATGCTTCTCCAGGTTCACTAGAACCACTGAGAACTAGGTAACTCATCTGAGTTCAACACCAAAGCCCATGATGGAAACTAAGAACAGTGGGATTTCTACACCCTCCAGCCCACCACCCTCAGGTACACAGGTTTTATCCTCCCAGTATCCTCTGTAACAATATCCTCAGGACTAAACCAAAGGTTATATGCCACAATACCCAATGATAAAGATTGTTGGTCCTTCTATTACCTTCGTAGGCACCTTAACATCTTTCTGAAGGATGGAAAGATCTGTGTAATAATCTTTGATGTCTTCTCTGAGCATTTCAACACTTATAGACATGGCTTCATCCAAAGCCTCATAATCATAAGATGAAGATTTCCTTATCTTCTTAAATTGCTTATTCTGAAGTTGCCTGAGGTAGTACTCCCAGCGGTTGGGAAAATCTCGTAAAAGTGCACCAATTAAAGACACTACAAGAGGTGAACCTAAAAAATAAAAAAAGTCAGTGTTATTACGGTATCATTTCCAAATTACCACTAAGAATCAATTTATCCTCAAGAAAGAATTTCTGCCACATGCTATCCAAAGCTTTAAAATATTTATAACTCTTGGATTCACTTCAGGTACTTATTCTAAAGAAGCCATTAGAAATAAATATTTCACTTAAGGATATTCATTACAGTATTTAAAATAGTGAAAAATCTTAAACAATAACAGGGAAATGACTGAATAAAGTATATCATAATATTATGCCACTGGTAAATTTTCAAAAGATATTTAATAACATGGGAAAATGCTCAAGATTTGCTATTAAAAAGGGTAAGATTGAAAATTATATATACCATTATAATCTCAGTATTTTTTTTCAAGGTTTTATATGTCCTGAAAGACTAGGAGAAATACTCTCATGATGCTAGTAATTATCAGATTATGGATAATTTCTATTTTTTAAGTGTTTCAAAATGCACATGTATCACCTTCATAATGAATACAAATCAAGTATTTTTTCCTAAGGTTGAGATACTTTTTAAAAGTCAATTAACTCAAAAGCAAGTTTGATGGAAGAAGGAAAAACAAGAAACTATTTGCAAGCATTAACAATGATGGAAAAAATAATCTTAAGAGCTGATAGATTTGACTATATAAAATTTTAAATTTCTGTGTGTCAAAAAAATACTACAAATGAAATTAAAAGGCAGACACAACTAGAAGAAAAACAGTTGGAAAAAATATGACAAAAGGTTAATAGTTTCCATAGTTAGTGTCAAAAAATCAATGAAAAATACTTATATCACAAAAGTGAGTCAAGGATAATTTTTTTTTAATAAATTTATTTATTTATTTTTGGCTGCACTGGGTCTTCATTGCTGCACACAGGCTTTTCTCTAGTTGCTTCGAGCAGGGGCTACTCTTCGTTTGGTGCGCAGGCTTCTCATTGCGGTGGCTTCTCTTGCTGTGGAGCACAGGCTCTAGGGGCATAGGGGCACGGGCTTCAATAGTCGTGGCATACGGGCTCAGTAATTGTGGCTAGCAGGCTATACAGCCCAGGCTCAGTAGTTGTGGCACACGGGCTTAGTTGCTCCACAGCATGTGGAACCTTCCCACACCAGGGTTCGAACCCGTGTTCCCTGCACTGGCAGGTAGATTCTTAACTACTGCGCCACCAGGGAAGTCCAGGATAATTTCTTAAAATGCAATATTCAATAAAAAAGTTTAACTTCACTATTTAAAAATGCAAATTAAGAAGACAGCACCAGTTTTTACTTATCAAATTAGAACATTATTTTTATAAAATCCCAACCAGGGAATTCCCTGGCAGTCCCTGGCAGTGGTTAGGACTCCATGCTTTCATTGTGGTGGCCCAAATTCAATCCCTGGTCAGGAAACTAAGATCCCAAAAGCCACACAGCACAGCCAAAAAATAAAAAATAAAATCCCAACCAAAAAAATTTTAAACTGTGACTCTCACTACATTTTTTATTCTTTGACAACAGAGGTCATGTCTTCATCTTACCCCTTTCATAACATATTGTGGGTGTTTGTTAAATATTATTTTAACTAAAGAATGAATACCAAAATATCACTATCCATGTAGGGTATCAGAGAAGAACCTAAAATACTAAATATTCTAGTAAAGTTTTTGGATGTTCATGTGTTAAATTGTTATGTTCATTAGCTTAACTTACAAAAGGGTAAATTAATATCTCTATAACCCCCTCATACACAAAATAAATAACTATACCTTTACATTCTTTTATAATACTGTGAGCTTGTTCTGGCAAATCTGCTTTCTTCATATTAACAAAAAGGGATAAAATTTCAAGTCCTTTTTCTTTTTCTAAACCACTCTCCACAGGGACTACATATTTAGGACCTGTGAAATCACAAGACATAGTAAGCAATTTGGTATGCCACATATTTAAATGTAACTGAATTATTATAAAAAGCAAATTAATAATCCTTACCCATTACTGAATCTGTAACACTCTTGTCTCTGGTTGTAAGAAGAATCTGACACTGATTGTCAAAAGCTTTTAACACCCAAGGATCCCAAACATCATCCAAAATCAACAGAGACCTTAATAAGAAAAAACTGTATTGAGTCACTAATGACATTTATTTTAAACTTCCTTTAAAAAAAAAAGAGAATGCCACCAGTGTTTTCTCAAAATTTACAAAATTAAAAAAAAAATAGATGTCTATTTCATGGTTCTTTCTCTTTTCTTTGGTATCCCTTTCACAATACACCAATAAGGAAAAGAAAATTAGAGACTTTCCCTTCCTTCCACCCCAAATTACTGCATATTAAAGTTAAAGGACTTATAAAAAGAGAACTGTGTATACTTTATTATAAGTATTAGAAATAAGCCTCCTAGTGCCTAAAAAGAACTATCCAAGTAATGAGATTTTTCCAATTCAGTCTTTAAGTGCCCAAACCAAGCAAGAACTGGGCTTAGGTTAGCATTAGAAAGGATCACAGAACAATGACAATATTTGACCATTTTACCTACAAAACTAGCAATTTCATATGTCCCAACCTAATCGAATGCACCAGCAAATAATATTACTTTTCACTTGGTACACTAGTGGGCTTTTTTTCCATCCAAGAAATCAATTTGTTTACGCATAATGACAAAGAATCTGTGTGCTAATTCCTAATCAGTCCCTCCAAAAAACTTTTTCAAACTCATCAGAACAAATGGAGAAAATAATACAACTAAAACCTGACAGCGTAATTATACACTAGCGTTATTATCTGAATGGCACACTACTTCTGTACACTACAAAAAAAGACTCTAGGAATATACACAGGCTGGAAAATTACAAAAACATAAACCAAAATGATGCTGAGAGAGAAACAAAATGACTTTATATGCCATGATCTGATACATCTGAGAGTGGTTACAATATTTTCCTAAACAGGAATCATTTTTATTTTTGCAAAGGAAGTAGAACTAAGGAGAAGTTACTGATCAAGAAAAGAGGAAGTGGTTAGTGGTCTCAATCCCATTTCTCCAGGAAAATGGATACTAGTGACTATCAAGGGGAGGGGGAGATAACAGAGGAATCTGGAAGAGAAAGAAGCCAGAGAGAAGGGAGCTTGCCCTCCATAATGAGTGTCCATCGTAATCACTAGGAGGCTTTTTCCCAAAATTATTCCTCTCACCCAATATTCTGATATGAATCCCCTTACCAATTTGGGGAAGCACTACCATATGCAGCCACTACTACACATGAAAGTATACAGCATCATCAGGTGCATGGGGGCAATAAAAAAAAATTCAGAGCCATTACCTAATTCTCACCCAATTTACTGTTATACTCACAAGGAATGCTTTATTAATCTTTGTACTCGTAGCACTTGACCCAGAACCTGGCACGACACTCAATGTTTGTTAAATGAACAAATAAAATAGCTGCTAGGGGCTTCCCTGGTGGCGCTGTGGTGGAGAGTCCGCCTGCCGATGCAGGGGACACGGGTTCGTGCCCCGGTCCGGGAAGATCCCACATGCCGCGGAGCGGCTGGGCCCGTGAGCCATGGCCGCTGGGCCTGTACATCCGGAGCCTGTGCTCCGCAACGGGAGAGGCCACAACAGTGAGAGGCCCACGTACCACAAAAAAAAATAGCTGCTAGGTGGCAGAAATCAAATTGTTGACTAAATCCCTTAGCTCTTAACAAAGATAGCAACTAAGTTGCTGCCTCCCTTTGGCTAATGAAAACTGTGATATAGCTGAAAACAGTGCCTGGCACATAATTATAATGGCATTTATTTAATAAATTAATTATTGAAATAAACAAAACAAACTCTTAAAGTACTTGGAAGTAGAAGAGTTACATGTATACCCAAAAAGTAAGAGAACACAGCAGAAGGGTCCCTTTAAATAAATAATCCTTCCTGACTCAGTCTTTTACAAGTTGCCTGCATTTATTCTGTCTCTTGTTCTGTGTTAATCTATTAGAGATAATGTATTCAAGGTAAAAAGTCTGCATCTTTTAACAAAGACCATTCACCAACTCACCTACTTAAATATTTCTTGAGAGCCTACAATGGCACACAACAGAGAATCGGCAGGTACGATGCAAAGGTCAGTGGCAGACACTTTTTTTTAATACAAGAGAGAGGAAGAGCAGGAAAGCAATGGTTCTTTCTTAGACCCTCTACCCAACAGCAAGAAAAGGCTATGATGTTCTCAAGATGTCAGGAGTTAAGTCTCACTGGGACTTCATACACCAAATAAGTATAACCATCTGTACCTCGGATGTTTGCGCAGCATCAGAATGCGGAGACGGTCTTTAGCCTCTTCAATGTTAAGTGGAAGCCTCTGGGAGAAATTCTCATCCTGATCCAACCGTGTGCAAAGATTCTGCAGTTTCATCAGAAGCCCAGATTTGTCTTGTTTCCCAACTGAAACCCAATGCACACCCCCTGGGAAAAAAGCTGGTGAGGAAAAGAATAATAAATTTAAGCCCTTTGAACAGCTGCCCTCCTTTGAAAGAGGAGGAAAGATTTGTTCCAATCTTCAATCTCATCACATCTTCAAACTTCTCTTGATTCAGAGTGTATATGTTGCTTGTAGGGTTATTATTGAACTTTATAGCCCAAATCTAAGAAAAGTTGCAGATGTGAAGAAACTGAAGGATGGAGTTAATCTGCTGCTTATCAGTAAAATCTTACCAAACAAAAGTTCACAATCTTTATCTTATGTCATCAATGATCACTGTACAACAGTTTCTCAACGTAAGCACTCTGCACATTTGGGGCCAGATAATTCTTTGTTGTGAGGGACTGTCCTGTGCATTATAGGATATTTAACAGCCTCCCTGGCCTCTATCCACTAGATGCTAGTAGCATTTTCCCTCCCCAGTTACAACAACCACAAATGTCTCTAAACTCTGTCACATGTCCCCTGAGGGGCTAAATCACCTCTGAGAACCACTCATGTCCAGGAACACATAAGTCACTCATTATGGTTCCCATACACTGACTTAAAAGTAAGAAGTTAGGTTCAAGTCTGGCTCTACTGCTTACTAGCTCTTATATCTTTAGCAAATAACCTGTCTCATTTATTATACCAGAATAAGACTGCTTACCCCCACCTATTTCAGAGTTACTGTGAGAAATTAATAATATAAAACATGTGGTTTTGCTATGCTAAATGTAAAGGGTCATAACAGACAGGATTATTGGTGATATGGATCTGAGAGCACCTTACAAATATTAAGCTTTGAACTAGTAAGCATTATGTAACAACAGACATTATTATTACTGTTACTGTCAACTTTCATCATCATTTTTGTTAATCAAGCCACAGCATATAGCATATCTTAAAATACATATTTTTACATACATATTATCGGAACCAAAAATCTTAAGCTTTCATAGACTATACGTAATCAGCTCTATATAGATATAAAAAAAGTAAGAGGGGTCCCTATGTATAAAATATGGGGAGGGACTTCCCTGGTGGTGCAGTGGTCAAGAATCCACCTGCCAATGTAGGGGACAGGGGTTCGAGCCCTGGTCCAGGAAGATCCCATATGCCACAGAGCAACTAAGCCCATGCACCACAACTACTGAGCCTGCACGCCACAACTACTGAAGCCCGTGTGCCACAACTACTGAAGCCCACGCACCTAGAGCCCATGCTCTGCAACAAGAGAAGCCACTGCAACAAAAAGCCTGCGCACCCCAATGAAGAGTAGCCCCCGCTTGCCACAACCAAAGAGCCTGCGCGCAGCAACGAAGACCCAATGCAGCCAAAAAAATTAAGGAATAAAAATTTAAAAATAAATAAAATATGGGGAACAGCAGCATTAGATCAGACCAGTGGCATTAACCATAAAGATTTATATTATATGATCATAAATGTATAAGAAAAAGCAAAAAATAGATACAAAGATAAATGAGTTTTATTACACCAAAGGGCAACTTATTTACTGACATTCACAAATAATTAAGTACAAAAAGAAATCACTATTTTAAAAATGTAATCATCTAAAAGAAATATTTGTATATATGCACAAAGATCTTTTTATGACAGACATTTATTGAACACTTTCCTAAGAGTTCTACATATTAATCTACATTTAATCCTCAGAGTAGACTATCAAGCAGATACCATTATCATCCCCATATTACAGATGAGGAAACTGAGGTCCAGAAAGGTTGAATCCCAGAGCTGGGATTCAAACATCCAGTGTCAATGCTCTACTTCTAAACTATTCTGCCTCCACAGGATATTCACCACAGCACTGTCTACAACAGGAAAAAACTGGAAATAACCTGCAATGTCCGTCTTAATCTCTTCTTCCACTGCAGGCTTCCAAAGCCTAAGGCAGGCTCAACTGAGGAAGAGGAGAACATTATATATAAGTGAAATTTAGCGTATTAAATAGAACTTGACTTTTTTTTTCCTTTGGCCACACCACGCAGCTTGTGGTATCTTAGCTCCCCGACCAAGGATCGAATTCGGGTCCACAGTAGTGAAAGCCCAAGTCTTAACCACTGGACCCCCAGGGAATTCCCAGGACCTGACGTTTTAATTAGTGAAATGACCTGGATACTCTGAACCTGTACAAGGCCAGGGAAAGAATCAGGCCCAGAGAAGAGTTCAGAACAGGCAACGAAGGAAAAGAGTAAAGTTGTTTTCTTTTTTTTTTTTGCGGTACACGGGCCTCTCACTGTTGTGGCCTCTCCCGTTGCGAAGTACAGACTCCGGACGCGCAGGCTCAGCGGCCATGGCTCACGGGCCCAGCCGCTCCGCGGCATGTGGGATCTTCCCGGACCGGGGCACGAACCCATGTCCCCTACATCGGCAGGCGGACTCTCAACCACTGCGCCACCAAGGAAGCCCTAAAGTTGTTTTCTGATTACACCCTACAAACCCCAATGCAATGGTTACACATCCACTAAATGAACCTAGTAAAATTGCCAAGGTTTATGATCATGAATTTAAATTGGAACTCAACTGGGTGATTTCTTCAGCAAGGAGAAAGGAAGTAATGTCTGGATGAAGCAATGGGGATCAAGAAGAATACCTATTCCATCTCCTAGCAATAGAGAAGGAATCACCTTTCACCCAAGATAAGGAGAGACCTAAAGAGTGAAGAATATACGCTGAGGAGCAATTAAATAATGGGCAATAAAAATCTAGGCCCAAACCTAAGAGGGGGCTGATGGGATAAACAGTGAGGATATGAGGGAATTAAGGGATAAGCCCTGACAGGTCAGAAAACTGCAGTGAACTCAAAAAATAGAATAGATGGAGGTAGGCAAAGAGTGGTATAGAATGTTTAACATCAAGATTTCAAAACTGGTATTGTTTCTGGTAATGCCATGGGCCAGGATCCAGCCTGTGATCAGTGAGTTATATGGCTGAAGGGGAGTGAAGAAAATGGTCACTGCAGATAAAGAAGTCAAGAAACTGAGAGGCCAAGTTTTTGGATGACGCATCCACATAGATATCAAAATTACTAAGAGTGCCAACAGGGGAAGGCCTTAAATTTATAACTAAGAATTCCAATCATCAATGAATGAGAGGGCAATAACATAACAGGGAAAGATTAGAAAAATGAACCTCAAAGGACAAAGAATTTAGCTGGAGAAGGAAGTATTAATGGCCTGGACGAGGCAACAGAGAGCAAGGACAGCATCCACCCATTTCCTGGTGCTGAAATATGTGGAACAGAAAGGGAAAAAAGTTGCCACACCACTGAAGGAGGCTATGGAGAAGGTGGTATCCTCAAGGAACTGCCCAGTTTCACGTAAGGCAAGGAGGCAAATATTCTAAGAAGGGCTGATGATATAGAGGAGCTTCCTGATCACAGAGGAGTCTAGAAGGTATAGCAAAGGCTTGGGAATGAGGGGAGGGGACCTAGATCAGAATTTGGCAATGAACTGAGTAGTAACTACAAGAGAATCTAAAAGATAACAAATGACCAAGAACTTCCCTGTGGTCCAGTGGGTAAGACCCCGCGCTCCCAATGCAGAGGGCCTGGGTTCGATCCCTGGTTGGGGAACTAGAGCCCGCATGCATGCCACAACTAAGAAGCCTGTGTGCCACAACAAAGACCCAGCACAGCCAAAATAAATAGATAAATATTATTTAAAAACACAAATGACCAGAAGAAATAGAACTCTACAGTAAGTGACGTAAGGCAAGGCTGTGAAGCATGGTTTGATTACCAGTGCCAATGTCTTAGAAGAAGGTAAACAACAAGTCCTACTCTATTCCTGAAAGCTTCCTGACATTCTCTAGGCTTGCTTCAGCTTGAGTCAACACTTATGAAACAGTAAATCCATGAGGCTTCACTTACTTTTACTATGTTACTTTTAGCTATGTTCTCTGTGTATACATGATTGTAAATGCACGGGAAAAAGTTTGGAAAAACTCACTCTAAACTGTTAACCATGACTACCACTGGTGACGAATTTAGGAGAAAGAACAGAAGGGCAAATGGAAAGAACTTTACTTCTTTTTAAATGAAGATACTACAACTGTTATGTTAAAAACACAGTTTTAAAATACCTGTTGCTCCTGAAGTGTTATTTTTTAATTTGCACTTTCTATTTAAGATTTTCTAAAATCATCCCAGGATTAAAGACAAGGCAAAGAAAGTATCCTGATACAACTAGCTAATGAATTTTTCAGATTTAAATTTAAGTATCAAGCGAGGAACCAAGATGGTGGAGTAGAAGGACGTACTCTCACTCCCTCTTGTGAGAACACCAGAATCACAACTAGCTGCTGGACAATGATCGACAGGAAGACACTGGAACTCACCAAAAAAGATACCTCACATCCAAAGACAAAGGAGAAGCCACAATGAGATGGTAGGAGGGGCACAATCACAGTAAAATCAAATGCCGTAACTGGTGGGTGGGTGACTCACAGACTGGAGAAGACTTACACCACAGAAGTCCACCCACAGAAGTCCACGCACTACAGTGAAGATTCTGAGCCCCACGTCAGGCTTCCCAACCTGGGGGTCCAGCAATGGGAGGAGGAATTCCCAGAGAATCAGACTTTGAAGCCTAGCGGGATTTGATTGCAGGTCTTTGACAGGACTGGGGGAAACAGACACTCCACGCTTGGGGGGCACACACAAAGTAGTGTGCACATCAGGACCCAGGGGAAGGAGCAGTGACCCCAGGGGAGACTGAACCAGACCTACCTGCTAGTGTTGGAGGGTCTCCTGCAGAGGTCGGGGGGTGGCTGTGGCTCACCGTGAGGACAAGGACACTGGTAGCAGAAGTTCTGTGAAGTACTCCTTGGCTTGCGACCTCCCAGAGTCTGCCATTAGCCCCACCAAAAAGCCCAGGTAGGCTCCAGTGTTGGGATGCCTCAGGCCAAACAACCAACAGGGAGGGAACCCAGCCCCACCCATCAGCAGACAAGTGGATTAAAGTTTTACTGAGCTCTGCCCACCAGAGCAACAGCCAGCTCTACCCACCACAGGTCCCTCCCACCAGGAAATTTACACAAGACTCTTAGATAGCCTCATCCACGACAGGGCAGACAGCAGAAGCAAGAAGAACTACAATCCTGCAGCCTGTGGAACAAAAACCACATTCACAGAAAGATACACAAGATGAAAAGGCAGAGGGCTATGTACCAGATGAAGGAACAAGATAAAATCCCAGAAAAACAACTAAATGAAGTGGAGATAAGCAACATTACAGAAAAAGAATTCAGAATAATGATAGTGAAGATGATCCAGGACCTCAGAAAAAGAATGGAGGCAAAGATCGAGAAGAGGCAAGAAATGTTTAACAAAGACCTAGAAGAATTAAAGAACAAACAAACAGAGATGAACAATGCAATAAATGAAATGAAAGATACACTAGAAGGAATCAATAGCAGAATAACTGAGGCAGAAAAATGGTTAAGTGACCTGGAAGACAAAATGGTGGAATTCACTGCTGAAGAACAGAATAAAGAAAAAAGAATGAAAAGAAATGAAGACAGCCTAAGAGACCTCTGGGACAACATTAAACACAACAACATTTGCATTATAGGGGTCCCAGAAGGAGAAGAGAGAGAGAAAGGACGAGAGAAAATATTTGAAGAGATGATAGGCAAAAACTTCCCTAACATGGGAAAGGAAATAGCCACCCAAGTCCAGGAAGCGCAGCAAGTCCCGTACAGGATAAACCCATGGAGAAACATGCTGAGACACACAGCAATCAAATTGGCAAAAATTAAAGACAAAGAAAAATTCTTGAAAACAGCAAGGGAAAAATGACAAATAACAAACAAGAGAACTCCCATAAGGTTAACAGCTGAATTCTCAGCAGAAACTCTACAAGCCAGAAGGGAGTGGCATGATATACTTAAACTGATGAAAGGGAAGAACCTACAACCAAGATTACTCTACCCAGCAAGGATCTCATTCAGATTCAATGGAGAAATCAAAAGCTTTACAGACAAACAAAAGATAAGAGAATTCAGCACCACCAAACCAACTCTACAACAAATGCTAAAGGAGCTTCTCTAAGTGGGAAACAAAAGAGAAGAAAAGGACCTACAAAAACAAACTGAAAACAATTAAGAAAATGGTCATAGGAACATACATATCAATCAATAATTACCTTAAACGTGAATGGATTAAATGCTCCAACCAAAAGACACAGGCTTGTTGAATGGATATAAAAACAAGAACCAGGGCTTCCCTGGTGGCGCAGTGGTGGAGAGTCCGCCTGCCAATGCAGGGGACACAGGTTTGTGCCCCAGTCCGGGAAGATCCCACATACTGCGGAGCGGCTGGGCCCGTGAGCCATGGCCACTGAGCCTGTGCATCCGGAGCCTGTGCTCCGCAACTGGAGAGGCCACAACAGTGAGAGGCCCGCATACCACAAAAGAGAAAAAAAAAAAAAAAGAAAGGGCATCATCAGAAAATTTACAAACAACAAATGCTGGAGAGGGTGTGGAGAAAAGGGAACCCTCTTGCACTTCTGGTGGGAATGTAAATTGATACAGCCACTATGGAGAACAGTATGGAGGTTCCTTAAAAAACTAAAAATAGAATTACCATATGATCCAGCAATCCCACTACTGGGCATATACCCAGAGAAAACCGTATTTCAAAAAGACACATGCACCCCAATGTTCATTGCAGCACTATTTACAATAGCCAGGTCATGGAAGCAACCTAAATGCCCATCGACAGACGAATGGAGAAAGAAGATGTGGTACATACATACAGTGGAATATTACTCAGCCATAAAAAGGAACAAAGTTGAGTCATTTGTTGAGACGTGGATGGACCTAGAGACTGTCATACAGAGTGAAGTAAGTCAGAAAGAGAAAAACAAATATCGTATATTAACGCATGTACATGGAACCCAGAAAAATGGTACAGATGAACCAGTTTGCCGGGCAGAAGTTCAGACACAGATGTAGAGAACAAACGTATGGACACCAAGGGGGGGAAAGCCGTGGGGGGATGGGGATGGTGGTGTGCTGAATTGGGAGAATGGGATTGACATGTATACACTGATGTGTATAAAACTGATGACTAATAAGGACCTGCTGTATAAAAAAAATAAAAACAAAATTCAAAAATTCAAAAAATAAATAAAAATAAATTTAAGTACCTATTATCTACAGTATCAAAGGTCTTTCTCTCCTAAATTTAAAACTAAATTAGGGCATTATTAACATACACAAGAAAAATGAAACACTATTAGCTTTAAAAAGAAAGCCCAAAAGACCAACTGATCTGCAAATCTCCTACCATCACAGTAAGACAGTTAAATACAGAAGCATTAATTTCGCATTTCAGAAAGAATCTAAACATCTTGACTATGGGCACAAGAGGGAGCAATTTAGCCTTGAATGAGGCTTGTACCTATAATTTCATTCAGAGAAACTTAATCAGAGGAAAATTGCCTTTATTCAGAGAAAATTAACCCCTCCTACTTTCACATGAGGTTTATGCAGGTAGCAATTAATAATCTAACAGCATCAAGGAAATCTTGGGAAAGAAGGAAGCAAATAGCTAGACAGTCTCTGAAGAAAACTTTCATACTTTAAAAACTCAGCACTTAGGGCTTCCCTGGTGGCGCAGTGGTTGAGAGTCTGCCTGCCAAGGCAGGGGACACAGGTTCAAGCCTTGGTCTGGGAAGATCCCACGTGCCACAGAGCAGCTGGGCCCGTGAGCTATAAATACTGAGCTCTGCGCGTCTGGAGCCTGTGCTCCGCAGCAAGAGAGGCCGCAACAGTGAGAGGCCCGCGCACCGCGATGAAGAGTGGCCCCCACTTGCCACAACTAGAGAAAGCCCTCACACAGAAACGAAGACCCAACACAGCCAAAAATAAATAAATGAATAAATAAATTTATAAAAAAAGAAAAAAAAAAAAAAAAAACTCAGCACTTAAATAAAATTGTATGAATGGTTTAAAAATACATCAACTCTTTATAATTTCCCTAAATAAATAAAGGGTTGAACTTTCAAAAGGAAAGTGGGTTTCCTAAAAATGTATAGGCATAAGTAGTTAAGAACTTAATAGTATTTTTTTTTTTTTTTTTGCTGTAGGTATGTGATTTATTTTATTCTTGAAGAATCCTTCCAAAAATGTTAATCAAAATAAGAACAAAAAGCCTCGGGCATGAAAAAAAAATATGGAACGCTTCACAAATTTGCATGTCATCCTTGCGCAAGGATTAGGGGCCATGCTAATCTTCTCTGTATCGTTCCAATTTTAATATATGTGCTGCCAAAGCAAGCACTTAATAGTATTAATTTACACCAAACACCGCTCTAAGATAACAAAATTTCTGTAGGAACACAGTTTTAATGAAGTTTGTAACCCATACAGTTACCCACTTACAAAAGAAAAAAAAAAGGTTTTATACTACAATTAAACAGCAAAAATCTAATATTCCTATATTTTAGAATGGAAATGAACTCCAGAGATTAAAATTCATCTTTAGGGGGACTTCCCAGGCAGTCCAATAGTTAAGACTCCACGCTTCCACTGCAGGGGGCACGGGTTCAATCCCTGGTCAGGGAACTAAGATCCTGCAGGCCACGCAGCACGGCCAAAAAAAAAAAAAAAAATGTTTTTCTTTAGGAAAGTAGCTACTCTTGAACTAGTGGATATACAAAAGCAGACTCCAAATAGATTAAAAAGCTAAATATGGGGCTTCCCTGGTGGTGCAGTGGTTAAGAATCTGCCTGCCAATTCAGGGGACACAGGTTTGAGCCCTGGTCCGGAAAGATCCCACATGCCGCGGAGCAACTAAGTCTGTGCGCCACAACTACTGAGCCTGCACTCTAGAGCCTGCGAGCCACAACTACTGAAGCCCACATGCCTAGAGCCCATGCTCTGCAACAACAGAAGCCACTGCAGTGAGAAGCCCACGCACGGCAGCCAAGAGTAGTCCCCGCTCGCCACAACTAGAGAAAGCCTGAGTGCAGGAACCAAGACCCAACGCAGCCAAAAATAAAATAAATAAATTTATTTTTTAAAAAAGCTAAATATGAATGGTAAGACTATAATAGGAGTACTTAAGAAAATTCAGGAAATACAAATTAGAAGGCAAAAAAATTAATTTGACTACATCAGAATTAAAGATTTCTATCAAGGACATCCAGGACAAAATTAATACAGATAATATAAGGAGAAAGTATTTACAAAGTCTAAAAGCAACAAGCCCTACTATCTAGAATATATAAGAAACTCCTAAAAAGCAACAAAATGGAAAAACCAACAAATGTTATCAACAAAATTTATAAACAAGGAAACCCAAAAGCCTAAAAAGCTTATGAAGAAATGGTCAAATTATCAGAGAAATGCAAATTAAAAGATATCACTTTACACCTGCTGGCCTGGCAAAAATTACAAAGCTGGATGATACCTAGTGTCACTAAAGAAGTGAGGATACAGGAGCCCTCACATGCTATTGATGGGAATGCACAGATTGGAGGGCAATCAAATTTGATATTTATATATCCTGTAACTTAGAGATTCTGGTCCTAGCTACATATACTCAAGAAATTCTCATTTCTGTAAAAGTTCAACCAAGCTTTGCCGGGCAGCAAGCTTTGCCGGGAGACAATCTATATATCTATTAACTAGGGAATGAACAATAAAATGTATTGGAGATACCCCATGGAGGGTAGCAATCAGGTGTAACAAATAATATGTACATACAACAAGGATAAATCTTAAAAACATAGTGTCAAGTGAGATAAGAAACAGAAGAAAATAATTAACTTTAACATGTATGCAAATTTAAAATATTTACATATAAACAAACATTTTACAAAAAAACGTACATTACACATACATTTACAAAGAATATACAATAAATACATTAGAAAGATCACCTATGGGGAGGTGTGATTCTGTGATTAAATATATATTTGGTTTTCATCACTCTTCCTGGCACACAGCTCTAAGATCCTTGTAATTTCCCATATAAGAGCCTTAGGGGCATCTTTTGTTATACTATTTAGTTTTGTTCCTGAAATAGCTCCAGGGTATAAAAGTGAAATGGTGTCTTACATTATTCATATAACAAGCCCCTTTTAACCACACCTGAGTTTCTGTTAATAAAGTGATTTCTGCAAAGCCCCTAGATAACCTAAGGACGGGGGCTGGTTACCAGAGGAACCAACCCCTTGATTAGAGTTGGAACTTTCAGCCCCACCCTCCAGACCTCCAGAGGAGAGGGGAGTGAGTGGCTGGAGATTGAGTTCAATCACAAACGGCCAATGATTTAATCAATCATACTTACATAATGAATGAAGACTCCATAAAAAAACCAAAAGGGCGAGATTCACAGAGCACCTGGGTTGCTGAACACAAGGAGATGTAGGAAGAGTGATACACCCAAGTTGGGCACGGAAGCTCTACACCCCTTCCCACATACCGTGCCCCATGCATCTCTTCCATCTGGCTGTTCCAGAGTTTTATCCTCGTATAATAAACCAGTAATCTAATAAGTATAGTTGTCAGAAGCACAGGTAACAACCAACCTGGACTGGCAATTGGCATATGAAGGGGTTAGGGGGCAGTCTTGTAGGACTGAACCCTTAACCTATGGGATCTGATGCTATCTCCAGGTAGATAGTTTCAGAAGTGAGTTAAATCATAGGACACCCAGCTCGTGTTGAAGAATTGCTGGATGTGTGGAAAACTCACACATCTGGTGTCAGAAATGAAGTAGTGTAGTTGTGTAAAGGAAACACATAGGAGGAGTGTGTTTTCCTTTAGAGAAGGGAAATGAGAATGGGAAATTTTTAAAAGGAAATAAACACAGCAAGAAGCTAAGTCTTAGATAGACCTAATAGGATAATGGGCTATAAACTAAATATGATTTACTCAATCTTCTGCACTTGAGATCTCACAAAAGCTTATAAGGGATATGAATTAAGCTCATTATGCACTGGACAACTGCTAATATCTCTGGCATTTTCTCAAAACAAAGTGGTGAAAATCTATTCCGAGACCACAATTTATACAATATGATTCCTGGCTAGTTAATTCCATAAGTTGTTGGTCAATTTTAACCCCTAAAATTGAAAATTCACCCCAATAATATAGAGCGATTAGAACTGATTTAAAGAGCACATTTTAACCCTATAAATTGGTATATTATAAATACATAGTTTAAAGGAAATTCATCACTATATTGAAAGGAAGACCATTTCTTCACACTAAAGAAATTTAAGCCAATTTTATCCTGAAATATCCTTGGTGATCAACTTTGCAGAAGAGGGGGGAAAAAAAAAGTGAATAAATAAATAAATCCTTAGCCCTGAAATGTGCATGGCTCTGAGTCTCATGAAACTTCTCTACAATGACAAAGGAGAAAAACCAGGGCTTAGGAATTAGGCCTACTTCTGACAAGAGTATGATCAATACTGTTAACAAGGGCTGTGAAGTATTAACTAAAACCAGGTGTGTACAATAGATGTGCCCTAGCCTCCATTTTTCTAAATCTCTCAGGTGCTGACTATTTATTCTATTCATTTTTGTCATCTTGTCATAACTATCTTCTTTTTCTTTTTTTTTGGCGGGCCTCTCACTGTTGTGGCCTCTCCTGCTGTGGAGCACAGGCTCCAGACACACAGGCTCAGTGGCCATGGCTCACAGGCCTAGCCGCTACGCGGCCTGTGGGATCTTCTCGGACTGGGTCACAGACCCGTGTCCCCTGCATCGGCAGGCAGACTCTCAACCGCTGCGCCACCAGGGAAGCCCGTCATAAACTATCTTAATTGGTGATTATATATTGCAAACAAAAAAAAGTTATTAAGCACTAGAAGTCAGGAACTATCTTTTTAAGTTCCCCGGAAAATGGATGGAGGCAACGAAAGACTGAGGAAGCTATATAATATTCCTGATAGGGAATACCCTGAGAACCTACCAGACTCATTAGGGTCAACAGTGCACCTGCCAAATGTCCTAAATCCTCTTCTGCACCATATGTCCTTCCCCACTCCAGTAACTACGCAATACCCTTCCCACCTTCTCTACTCTCCCATCCTTGCCTAGTCGGCCTTGCAAACTTCTTTCTATTCTTCCTTCAAACTCCAGCTAAAATGTCATTTCAGGAAGCCTGTCTTGTTCATTTTCTTCCCCCAGACAGAAAGCTTCCTTCCTTTGTTCTAACTTTGCACCTTATACTTGCTTCTACTGTTCAATTTATCACACATGACGTAATTTGTTTCTATGTCTGCCTCCCTTACCAGACCGTAAGTAAATTCCTTAGATGCACAGGCTTCTTTTTGAATCCCTTTTGCCCCAAAACAGTGCCAAGATCCATAATAGGTTCTCAAGTGTTTATTGAATACATGAATAAT
This sequence comes from Phocoena phocoena, assembly GCF_963924675.1. Lineage (NCBI taxonomy): Eukaryota > Metazoa > Chordata > Mammalia > Artiodactyla > Phocoenidae > Phocoena > Phocoena phocoena. Next base: position 22,823,288 of record NC_089229.1, read on the forward strand.
ATCTGAAGCAAGGGAAATCAGTTGCCAGATGTCAAATGAATCTATAAAGCCTGCCTGCAAAAACCCATTGGTTGTTACAGTCAACTCCCAATTTTTCTTTTTCTTGAGATTACACATAAGATAAACAAGTTACTAAAGATTTTTATTTTTAAAGATAAATAACTGATAGAATTAATTGTGGAAATGGAATTAATAGTTTATTTAATACAGATGCCAAATACATGGGAGAATCTCCCACTGGGATGGTCCTTATTGGAACCGACTTTCCAACAATCTCCTTCCCTACAGCACTCTGTGCCAAAACAGACACTCAACTGACAGGAAGCTGTAAGTCTAGTACTGTTGAAAGTCAGGGATACAAGCTGGACAACCTTTCAAGATACTTTCTCAACCCTACAATTCCCCCAATTATTAAGATACAAGGGAACTAGCTTCATTCCATTGATAATAAGTGCCATCTGGTAACACATGAATTTATTGGCCTGGCTAGTCAAGCCTGATTGTGACAGGCAGGGCAGAAAATAAAATTCAAATTCAATCACCTGCGGTAGGCAGAAAAATGCCCCCCCCACACTGCTCCCCCGCACCAGCCAATGATCTCCACAACATATGCCACAGAATTTGTAAATATACCACCTAACACAGCAAAAGGGACTTTGTAAATGCGATTAAATTAAGGATTTTGAGATGAGATAATCCTTGATTATCCAGTGGGCCCCATGTAATCACAAGGGCCCCTGTAAGAGGGAGGCAAGAAAGTCAGGGGAGGAGATGTGATGAGAGAAGCAAAGACCAGAGAAGAGAGAAAGATGTGAAGATGCTATGCACTGTCAGCTTTGAAAATGGGGAAATGGACCATGAGTCAAGGAATGCAGGCCACCTCTAGAAGCTGGGAAATGCAAGGAAAAGGATTCTCCCTAGAGCCTCCAAAAGGAACTAAGCACTGCTGACACTTGGATTTTAGCTCAGTAAGAGCTATTTTTGTCTTCTGACCTCCAGAACTTCAAGATAATAAATTTGTGTTGTTTTAAGCCCCCAAAAGTTTTGGTAATTTATTACAGCAGCAACAGGAAACTAATGCAATGCCTAAACAATATCTTCTTAGCCAGCAATGGTAATCAAAACTTACCTTCTAAGAAAGAATGATCTCGAACAGCTTCTGCAGCTAATACAGACTTCCCACAACCTGCCATTCCGTATATGGTGACCCATCCCGGTTCACCACTCAGTTTAAAGAGCTTCTGCTGAATTGCTTTCACTAGCTTCTTCCTAGTAACAAAAACAACGGGCCTCTGTGGTACTCCACCTTCACACAGGACTGTCCTTACTGAAATCCAAAACAAAACAAGCATGAATGAAGAGAACTGAAATGGTTACTCAAGTAATACCATAAAAACCAAAGAGAGCAAGGCTGAGGTCTCAGCCTCAGAATTTCCAAGAGAAATAAGAAAATGTGGCTAGCATATTAACTTCAACTTTGATTTCTCAGAACACCCAGAACGAAAGCAAACATGTACCTCTCAAGATGACTAAAGACAATGAAAATCTCCATCTGTATCTGCCCTTACTCACCCTATTCCTCCCTGACTCTCCAATCTTTTTCTCATACTAAAAACTGAGAAGAGAGTGTAAAGGAAAGAATATGGAATTGCTTTCAAGAACACAGATTTCTAAAGATTCTTATTCTTTCCTATGCTTGAACTTGATAAACACAAAACTGAAGAACTTAAATAAAGGACTATAAATTGCCATATTATCTCTAAAAATTATGGTATGTATATTATTACCTCAGCAGTAGATAGTTCACTGGGCAAGGAAATGAGAGAGGTAACATAGATGCAAATAAAAATATTTGAATTGGAAAACAATAATTTTTTCACATGCATGATTCAGTGAACTGATCAGTCTCTCTAGATTTCATCTACAATAAGACAAAACTGCAGCAACGGAGCCTTTATGATAGAAAGTATCATGGATACAAACCATATGAAGTTATTCCACCTGAATCTTTGCCATTGGAAGAAGATAGGATAGGAATGCCACCATGGAGAAGGTAGGCAAGATCTTTATACCCTTCGTGTAGCAGAGCATTGTAGAATGATATATAGGAATAATTATCTTTTTCAAGTATCGTTTTAATTAGCATAGCTGCTCGTTGCCGTTGGGTGGGCTAAAAAAAAAAAAAGTAGTTTAGTATACTACAAAGAATATATTTGCAACATAAATTAGTGGAGACCAGTACAAGTTTTGAAATAAATTCTAAAAATTTTTAAGAAAGCATAGACTGCCTCAGAGGGCTTTACCTCATTTTTTACTTTTTCCTCCTCCGACACTGTTAAAACTCCATCACTAATCATGTGATCCATGATGTAGGATGTTTTGACGTCCCTTTCCAGGGCTTCTCTATGTTGAAGCAAACAATTTCGAGCTTTTGTATCCATCCTCCCTCAAATTTTTCCTTCTCCGTCAACCATGAGCTACAGGCAAACATCAAAATATTTGTCAAGCCAATAAAGATATGAAAAGACGTATAACCTCACTGGTAATGAAAAATGTAAAGAAAATAAGACTTCTTTTGCAAAGTTTTTTTTTTTCCTATTTATTTAAACAGAGTTTATTTAAACTCTCCTACGTGTCCGCCCACAGAAAGGAGGACGGAAGGGGGACGCCGAAAAGAAAACGAGCAGGCTGTCTGCACCGCCAGTCACTCTGTCCTCCCCTGGGCTTCATCTATGTCCTGGCTTTCCCCAGTGGACTTTCATCAGCCAGACATGCAAAGATTTTTTTTAAATAAACAAAATCTAATGCTTTCAAAGGTGTGAGGTAATGGTTATTCTTTTAAGATACCTGAGGAGAGTACAAAGTGGATGCAACTTTTCTGGAAGGCTATATAAGTTAAGATGTGTTTAAAGTAAGCATTCTCTTTAACCCAGAAAGCCCACTTCTAGGAATTTACCTCAGAGAGATACTCATATATGTATGCAAAAATATCCACAAAAAGGGTTGATAGAGAGTGCTTAGGTAAGATAAAATATTAGAACAACCTAAATGCCCATCATTCGGAGTATGGATTAAAAAAATTAGAGTATGGGGCTTCCCTGGTGGCGCGGTGGTTGAGAGTCCACCTGCTGATGTAGGGGACACGGGTTCGTGCCCCGGTCCGGGAAGATCCCACATGCCGCGGAGCAGCTGGGCCCGTGAGCCATGGCCACTGGGCCTGCGCGTCAGGAGCCTGTGCTCCGCAACGGGAGAGGCCACAACAGTGAGAGGCCCACGTACCGAAAAAAAAAAAAAAAGACTATGTACATGAGATGGAATATTATATAGCCATTTAAAATAAGACATCTCCATGTACTGACATGGAAAGGTGCTCATGACACATCACTGATTGAAAAAAATTTAAATATGATACCATGTATAGCACAGAATATGTGTTGGTCTCATATAAATGCATAGAGAGATGTTTAGAAGTCTGTTCAACAAAATGTTTGGGTTACTTCCAAGTAGCAAGATTTGGGGGGAATTTTCCCCCGTTCTTTTTTCTTCTTTTCTATACTGTCTTAATATTTTTTCAATACACATTATCATTTGTACAATTTTAAAACTTCCTTTAAGATTTTATAAACAATGGTCATACTAAAGTCCTAATATTTATAAACTACTTGATTTCTTTACCATCATTAAGACTAAATAGAGCATTCTTGGTATTATTAGTTCTCACTCAAGATGAGTGTCAGCTGGTAGGTCTTCATTGGTAAACACATTTCTCATGTGCTTACTCCACTAATTTTTCAGCTGAGCTGCTAACTATGACAAAGCAACAGAAAATATCCTCTGATGTCATTTCTTAGACTAGGAGGACACAAAGAATAATATTCTTCACAGTATAATACTCTAAGTTCCTACCGACTTTATTTCAAATATGATGCAAATTTTTCAATAGGTATAAAACCCAGATCAGAACATTTTTAAGTTTTTAAACAGAATCTATCCAATGTAATACAGTGAGAGTCTAAATGTGTTTATTTATATACTCATTCAATAAACATTTGAGCCCCTCCTGTGTGTCAGGCCCTCAATCTACAGAGATTAAATCATACCCCTGAAGGAATTCACAATCTGGTAGGAGAGTAAAATACAGATAATTATAATGTGATGTACTAAGCGCCAAGGGATAAGCACAAGTAATTTTGAGCACACAGAAGAGGAGCAATAATCATTAAGCTTCATTAATCAGTAATCAATAATGACTATAAAAAGTACCACCGAATGTGTCACTTTCAAACACAGGTAAGTAGAGAATTTGCCTATGCTTGTTAAGGTTCACAAAATGCCCAGAACTGGCATGAAACTGATTGATAAAAGAAAAAGTTATGGTTAGGATCAAGGCTACATTTTTAAATGTTAGTGTTTTTATGATCTCAAGTTAAACATAAAACGTCCCGGGCTTCCCTGGTGGTGCAGTAGTTAAGAACCCCCCTGCCAGTGCAGGGGACACGGGTTCGAGCCCTGGTCCGGGGGGAATTCCACATGCCGCGGAGCAACTAAGCCCGTGCGACGCAACTACTGAGCCTGTGCTCTAGAGCCCGTAAGCCACAACTACCCTGCCCGTGTTCCACAAGAGAAGCCACCGCAATGAGACGCCCACGCACAGCAACAAAGACCCAATGCAACCAAAAATAAATAATAAACTACTTTTTAAAAAATCATATTAAAACATAAAATGTCCCTTAATTTTTCAGTAATAAAACTCTATTTAACAAAACAAAAATGAACTTTTTAGCTTTTGTCCAATAGCTAAGGCAAGAGACACACTCTGACCACCTGAAACTAATTTCCAACTTTACCTAGCCCTATTAAAACTAAAGACGTTAAGTTTTATACGTTTTTTAACTCTGTACACATTTAGATATTCTGAACAAATTCTCAGTGTCCCACCTTCCGTAACCACATCAACGTGTAAAGTCAGTACTCTCCAAGCTTGTGAAATATAAAGAACAGCTTCATCCAGGAAAACCGTAATAGTTGACCATTTCCTCTTTAGATAATTTCACTTCCTGGTACAGTATCAGAATGATTAATAATAATTCCTTGACCCAGAATTCTGAGTCTCTAAAATCGACTACTGAACCTCCGAAGAACCGGGCTCGGGGAGAAAAGCGAGGCGCAAAGTTACCCAAACCTTCGCACCTGGGTCTTCACTGGGAAGAGAAGCCCTGAAGGGACAGACCGGAAAATCAAGGTAGGGGTGAGTGGAGGCAACCGGACTTCCAAAAGGAAATTCGGGGCTCGGGCCACAGCCCGGGGGCAGGTCGGGGCCTCACAGGTGTCTCACCTGGGCCTCCGCAGCCGGGGGTGCTCCTGAAGACCCCCGGGAATCTCCGACCTGCGGAGGAGGCGTCACCCCCGCAGGCGGCCCACGCAGTGCCGGGGCGCCAAGGTGAGTATTCCAACCCAGACACAAAGGAAGGAGCGCCACTCGGACTGTCGTTCCTTCCCTCCCGCTGCAGCTGCACCCGGGCGGGAGCCCGGAGCCACTGCGGACGCCGCCGCGTCTACTTCAAGTCCTCGCGGGTCGCTGACAGCCCAGACGCCTCACCTCCGGCTCCCTCACCCCTTCTGCCCAGGAATAACGCCAGCCTCTCCGCCTCAGGACCGTGGATCAGTGAAAACCCGCCAGCCCGCCTCCCTGGGACGACGCCGGCCCGCGCACGCCAAGAAACACACCCGGAACCCCTCCAGGCGTCCGTCGCCGCGCGCGCTCCGGTTCCGACTACTGCCCGCGCGCGCAGAAAAAAGCCTCCGCCGCACCAACGGGGGCGCGCCGCGCTCCAACGAAGGGCGGACCGAGGCGGCGGCGCGCTCGACGCGCGCTGCCCCGCCCCGCCCCGCCCCCCCCCGCGTCCCGGCGGCTTGCAGAAGCCCGGGTGCCACGGTTTCCTCGCTTTTGCAGCGTTAACGCAGAAGCTTGGGGAAGTAGGATTGCCGCTTACCCCAGCTGGAGGAGCTAGAAAGCGGGTGGCTGGGAGACGCTGTGGAGCAGGGAGGATGGCCGGGAGAGGAAGGGGGCTGGTTTCTGGGCGGTGACAAGTCTGAAACGGGGCGCGGTCACCGCCGAGCCTTCCCGCGGAGGCTCAGGACCACGTCTAGCTACCCCAGGGTGAAGAGGCAGCCCCGGGTTTGTCATCCTCAGGACCTCCAGACATGTCTGAGGGGAAGAGCCGGAAGAGGTCGGCGCCCAAGGGAGCCCCAGCGGAGCCTGGGAAGCGAAGCGAGGACGGGAAGAGCCTCGAGGGTCGGGGCGGTGGAGGCGGAGGCTGGGCGGATCCCCGGACCGGCTTGAGCCTTCTGTCGCTGGGGACGTGCCTGGGCCTGGCCTGGTAAGTGGTCCGAGGCCGCCCGGGTGTCAGGCCTCCCGTGGTCGCCCTCTCTTCTCTGGGTCCCGCGTCTGCCCCGGCCCCGCCCGGCTCGGCGTCCCGCTAACCTCTAGCCGCCACGCTTGCGGCTTCTGTTCCTCAGCATCGACCCCAAGGAAGGGACGGCCCAACTTTTATTTTAACTTTAGCTCGTTTCTCGTAATTTATTTTTGTACTGCTGGCGTGCCTCGATCGCCCAGCTGGAGCTGAGGCCAAGGTTTGGGAACGTCAACCATTAAGAAATGCAGATTCGGCCAAATTTCATTAAGCGCCTGTACAGGACAGAAGCTTTCCCGTTTTTAGAACCCGTTACTTCCTGTCCGCTGTGCATTTGGGACAAATTTGCCCCACCCCATAAATGCCTAGTGGCAACGTTTGCAACCTTAAAAGAATTCATTATGATCTTAAAGCAACAAACGTGCATGATAATATAAAGTTTTGGAAGATAGCTCTTATTTTGGTTATTGTGCATGCGTTAAGTCTGTTCCTAAATTACAGACGGAGTTTTAGTATAACACTTTTGGTCACCTGAAACTAAAAACTTATAGTTTTTAAACCAAGCAAATAGCGATATATTGATGTCATAGGAAAGATGAATATTAAGAAATAACCTTAAAACCAACTTATTTTGTTTTCCTCAATCATATTCTTTAGGATTAACCTATGTCGTTTTAATAACAAGACTGACTCTTTAGAGTTCCCCTCCATTTTCACTGATTTTTGAAGTATTTAGAAGATAGCTATTTATCTTCAAGAATAATTGGATTCTAGAAGCAACCCTGGATGTCCTCTCATCTAGAACATTTTTTCCTTTTTTTTTTTTTGCTGCGTTGGGTCTTCGTTACTGCGCGGGCTTTCTCTAGTTGCGGTGAGCGGGGGCTACTCTTCATTGTGGTGCGCGGGCTTCTCATTGCCCTGGCTTCTCTTGTGGAGCACGGGCTTTAGGCACACGGGCTTCAGTAGCTGCGGCATGCAGGCTCAGTAGTTGTGGCTCGCGGACTCTAGAGCGCAGGCTCAGGAGTTGTGGCTCACGGGCTTAGTTGCTCCGCGGCATGTGGGATCTTGCCGGACCAGGGCTCGAACCCGTGTGTCCCCTGCATTGGCAGGTGGATTCTTAACCACTGCGCCACCAGGGAAGGTCTAGAACATTTTTGATGCTAGTAAATTTTGAAGTATACTGATGACTCATCCTTAGTCAGTCAATAAAAGATTTGTTACAATAAAGTGAAATGTTGATTATTAAATATTCTCTCCAAAAAGAGATAAATTGTTATTTTACTAATATATTTGTTTATGGAATATTTTGATGTTAAAAGAATAAATGTACAGAACTTACTGTCTTAAATAAACTGCTTTTATGTCTTATATTGCATGACCTTCAGGTAAATCAAAAACTTTGTGCTGGGAAAGTTATTCAGTACTAGAACTTAGTAGGCTAAAATATATATGTTGCTTCTTTCTAGAACCTAATACAACTGGTTTTAGTTACTGAATTTGTTAATTCTCATCCAAAGATTCATATTCATATGAGATAAATTACATCAGAAAATGCTCAACTTTTAAATAATTTAGTTACTGTCCTGGGAAAACACACTAACAGGAATCTATAAAGGAAAACAACTGTTGAAAAGCAGACACTTCAGCTCAGGAATTTACTGTTAGTGCCTGCAGTAAAGATACAAACAAGTTATATTCCAGTAGGAAGATTTTATTTGAACTGTGTCTTTGCAAAATAATAAAACAATGCTCAAAGATTATTTCTAAAATGGGCAGATTCAATGATTGTTATTAAATGACTGTTAATTGCTCTTGTGAAATCTTTTGCGACAAGAGTTGAAGTATAAATACTTTGGCCACAATAGCACGTATGTATTTGTGGTAAATTTGGGAATTTTCTAAACAAAATGCAAACATTGGGCTTCCCTGGTGGCGCAGTGGTTGAGAGTCTGCCTGCCGATGTAGGGGACGCGGGTTCGTGCCCCGGTCCGGGAAGATCCCACATGCCGCAGAGCGGCTGGGCCCGTGAGCCATGGCCGCTGAGCCTGCATGTCCGGAGCCTGTGCTCCGCAACGGGAGAGGCCACAACAGTGAGAGGCCCGTGTACCGCAAAAAAAAAAGAAAATGCAAACATTTAGCATCTCAGCACACTGGAATTATAACTAAGCCACTGACATTTTTACCACTAGGATTAGCACCTAAAGATTGGTCTATCAAATCTTTATTGCATGCTATTGTACTGACACTGTTCTGGTTGTTAAAATACAAAATCGAATATATGTGCCTAAATACAGCTTAGGAGTACTCTAATTTTGTCTGATTAAGTTAGGGCAGAGATTTGAACCCTTGCACTGTCTGAGGTTGATTTCAAGGCATCACTATTTCAGTATCTTCAAACCATTAGTCTTTGGATCCTTGTTTGGAAAATAAACAGAGATAATGCAACAAAAGGGTGGTACTTGAACATCTCTCTATTAAACAAAGTCCTGATAATCATCTTCTGTCAGCCTGACAATAAGATGTTGGAGATAACAGTTGCCCAGAACTATAGGGCCTGAGTGTTGATTTGCATATGTCATTTATAAACTCTTTAAGGAAATTTTCCACATAAGAGATTGAAGACATTCTGCTTTCAAAAAGTTTTTAAAAGTTATGAAGGTACTAAACAAGACAAAACCTTAAAAGCTTATTACACAGAAATTTAGTCAACTAGAAGTTCCACTGTAAAACTTTTAAGTTTCTTCTGGAAATTTCAACAGATTTTTTAATTCTTTATAAAAGTTTGTCATAGCATTTGTGATAATTATGTATCAGAAGTCAAAAGCTCTTTCAACCATCAGATAATTCAGGGTTTTTTTTTCTCTAATACAACTTTCTCTATAAATCGTTTATACAGTAAAATCTTGGCTAACCCCATTTTTCAGCTTTTGTTGTTAGTGGAGTTTAATCTGAAACACAGTTATCCTTTAATTACCTTGAGTTTTAAAAATGGAATATGGTCTGTGTGTTCCTGAACTTTCAGTATTATGCTGAAAATGAAGTTGCTGTATGAAACATACAGCTAAATGGATACTGACTCTTTCTCATTACTAAGTTGAAACAGAGCCAGAGAAAAATCCTGTAAATATAAATCCTCCATCAGCTGTCTGACATCTAGGCCTCCTAAAGGAACTATGCAGAGACAAGACTCCAAGGAACTGCATGGTTTATTCCCACAGGGCCCTGAATCTATTTGAGTTCTCTGTAAACTGCAATGGATTATGAAGAAGTCAGGAAGATTCCCTTTGTAAAGCCTACACTAAGGTGGCCAATTAATCCCGGTGCTTTTCTCCTACATCCATACCTTAAAGATCTTTACCTATGATAGTGAAAAGAGGCCCCAAAACAGAGTAAGAGAATGCTTCTTTTCCTATTAGTGGGTCTCATCCATTCACTTCATCCTTTGTTTGCTATAAACCCAACCCTGGTTCAAAGTGTGACAGGCCTGGGGCTTCTATCAAGTGTTAAGCAGAAGGGAGCCCTGATCCATTTTACCACTCTAGGCTTGTCAGAGGGATGGGAAAAGCAGCTGTGCAAAACAATTCAAAAGAAAGGGCCAAGGTACGTAAAGAGAATAGTTGACGTTTTATGTTCAAGGCACTTTAAGAGCTTTATTAATATGAGCCTGTTTAATCTCTACAACACCCTATGAACTAAGTAGTTTTATCCCCACTTTGCAGATGAGGAAACTAGCAAAGGTAAGTTAAATAACTTGCCCAAGGTGCTTGTACAGCTAGTAAATGGCAGAGCCAAAGTTGCCTAGCTTCACATTCAACCAGTGTGATATGCTGTCTACCTTTGATATTAATCCAAAAAGAGGCCAAGACCCTAGAAATAGAAATCCCTAATCCAGAATTGTTTATAATCCTTTCTTCTCCTAGAAGCTGTAGCCTTTAGCAGACCCTAATTGTTGTCTCATCTAAATGAAGGAAGATAGGGAGTAAGGAGGTCTTGAACTGCTCCTGTTAGAAAATGCCTCTGACTCATAAAAAGGAAACAAAGCACCTTGGGCATAATCTGGATGCCAGTTTCAAAAATTAGTGTTTCACAATTGAAAGCACCTTCTCTAGTGTACATTTTTGGCTTCTAGAAAAATCATTCTCTTCCTTAATGTTAAATGAGTTAAGATTTATAATGCACTTAGAATAGTGTCTGGCACTTGTAAGTGAAAATAAAACAAATGTATTTTAACTCAGCATCATACAGACCACTGTTGATTATTTTCATTACTAGCACTAAGTAAACTTTATACTTGTTTTTTCTTTTATGCACTATTCATATATAGAAATAGTGAATTTTATTTTTTTATTTTGGTGAGAAGCTAACCATGAAAAAGACTCTACAAACTATCATCAGAGATGGTCACTAATATGATAGTTTTCTTCAAGCTTTTGCTTAATATTTGAATTTTGAAGAGAAGTGTGGAGATAACATTAAAAACATTAAATAAAACAGAAAGTTCTGTAATGAATTTTTGTGGATCAACCTTCATAAGAAATCCCTCTTATAATAATGATTTTATTCTAAATGAACACACTGATCTATAGGATAAATCCATGAGGTTAACACTGGAGTAATGGATAATAAAACTAGTTCCTGAAATTAGACATTTCTTTAGACCGTCTTTCTCCTTCATCTCTGTCTGCTGGTCCCTAAAAGCCAAGAATGAAATAGCCAATCAGAAAAGAATTGTCTACACATCCTTCTTTGAAATTAGGATAATTGTGTTTTCTAATAACGAGAAGTTTTGTTTAAAAGTTCATATTAACACACAGGAGAAGTCAGTCTGTACTAATTATGTAACCTGGGCTTACTTAATTCACTGTTATCTCATAGAATAAACATTAGCCATCATCAAAAGAAATTTATTTCATCCGACATTGTAAACATTTGTTTAAAATGCAAAAACTCCATTTTAGTTTTGGACAGATTTATAAGCAACAGTTAGCCTAATGATATATATGAGTTTGATTCAATCATCTCTCCATTGAGTTTTGAATCTTTAAATGTTTGTCTTGCAGTGGAAGTCATTTTTACAATAAAGTGTCAACTTGTCGTTGTCATCTTGGCTAGGAGATTTGAAAATTTACCATATCTAAGTCACATCCCAAACCAGTTAAGTCAGAATTTCTGTGGTAAGACCCAAGCATTACACTTTTTTAAAGCTGCCAGGTGAGGGTTTCCCTGGTGGCGTAGTGGTTAAGAATCCGCCTGCCGGTGCAGGGGACACGGGTTTGTGCCCCGATCCAGGAAGATCCCACAAGCCACGGAGCAACTAAGCCCGTGCACCACAACTACTGAGCCTGCGCTCTAGAGACCACGTGCCACAACTACTGAGCCTCTGTCCCACAACTACTGAGCCTGCGCTCTAGAGCCCACGTGCCACAACTACTGAGCCTGTGTCCCACAGCTACTGAAGCCTGCGCGCCTAGAGCCCGTGTTCCACAACAAAAGAAGCCATGGCAATGAGAAACCTGCGCACCGCAACAGAGTACACCCCGCTCGCCGCCAACTAGAGAAAGCCCGGGCGAAGCAACGAAGACCCAACGCAGACAAATATATAAATAAATAAATTTTAAAAATTTAAAAAGTAAAGCTGGGGCTTCCCTGGTGGCGCAGTGGTTGAGAGTTCGCCTGCCGGTGCGGGGGACACGGGTTCGTGCCCCTGTCTGGGAGGATCCCACATGCCGTGGAGCGGCTGGGCCCGTGAGCCATGGCCGCTGGGCCTGCGCGTCCGGAGCCTGTGCTCTGCAGCGGGAGAGGCCGCAACAGTGAGAGGCCTGCGTACCGCAAAAAAAAAAAAAAAAAAAAGTAAAGCTGCCAGGCGACTCCAATATGCAGTGCAGCTGTTGAACCACTGGACTGCGTACTCACTCCTCCCTTCTTATAAAAGCTGCCACTACCTATACCAGAATTTATGTTGTCCTTACCAGAAGTGGGCATAAAATACTGCTTTAACATCCGAACTTAAATGGGTTTGAGTTAGGAAGTAGTGATTTTTTTTTTCCCTTTTTCAGGTTTGTATTTCAGCAGTCGGAGAAGTTTGCAAAGGTGGAAAACCAATACCAGTTACTGAAAATGGAAACCAACGAATTCCAAGGGCTTCAAAGTAAAATCAGTTTAATTTCAGAAAAGGTAATTATTAATTGGCATATTTGGGGAGATTTTACCGTTTTTCTTCCCCATTGCCACCCTTCTACCCCAGTTGATAAATTCTTTTTTCCTGCCTTTTAGACCATTACTACTTTAACTCTCACTGGTTTTCCTACTTCTTCACATTCTCCCTTTAATCCAACTTAGTCTTAGCTTACATTTCAAAAGGACAAGAATTTTCTAATATATGACAAATGTTATTGTTTAAAAAGACCAATATTGTCATATTGACGTGACCTCAATTTTCTATTTAAATATCAAGTATCTAGAGCACTGAAAATATTATTGATTTTTAGATATAAAATTAAAATAGGAGTAGCACTTTTTGGACTAAGATCCATCAGGTTTTTTTTCTTTATTTCCACTTGGTAAGCATATATATTCATTTGCATATAAGAATGACTAACCTAAAATAAATATTGATTTTTATAGACAAATGAAAATTAAAATCCATGTCTATTTTGTGTTTCTTCAAGCTGCAAATACAAGTGCATTACTACTGTGATTCTTAGAAATGTGAGACAGATAAAAAATTTTTAACTACCACATGTCTCAGGAGAAGGTCAGCTGCAACCAATAAGTCATCATGTGGGCCTTGTCTGGCTACCAGAGACCAAACTATCATTGGGAAACATGGCTTGTTTGTTCCTTTGTTCATCACTGAGCCTTTACTCAGTGATAAGGTAGAAAAGGATTTGTGCTTGGCCCCAGGGTAAGCAAAGATGTTGCAAAAATAGAAATGAAATAGACGGCCTAAGTCCCTGCAGCCTGATGCACAGAATAAGCCTGTAGTCCTCAAGAAGATAAGAGTCATGGATTAAAATTATCCCTTCCACATGCCAGTGAATTCCATGGAGGGTGAGTTTAGAGGCCTCTGGGAAGGTGCTGCAAGAGTTGGTATTTTGACCTAGGGCTCAGGTTGGAAACTGTAGTTATCGAAAGCCCTCTAATCAGAGCAAACGTAATGATAGAAAAAATTCCAGGAGATAGAAACTTCATGTACTTAAATGCTATTGAAAACAAATTTTGAAGAAAGATTTCCTTTTTAAATGAAAAATTTGGCAGCAATTAATATGCTTTTAGTGAATCTCTGCCTTGCAAGCTTGGAACCCGGTAAGGAGGACAAAGATTTAACATATGATTAGAATTTGAAGTCAAACATTACAGGAGATTAGAGCCTGGCCTGTCGGCTATCACTCTCAGTATCTCTCCCCAGTAGCCCTCTAGTTTCTCTCTTCTAATATCTAATTACTCCTAAGCAGCTGTAAGGTGGAACACTGCCCTAAGGGTTTTTTTTAAATGTATTTATTTTTGGCTGCATTGGGCGTTTGTTGCTGTGCACAGGCTTTTCTCTAGTTGCTGCTAGTGGGGGCTACTCTTCATTGTGGTGCGCGAGCTTCTCACTGTGGTGGCTTCTTGTTGCAGAGCTCAGGCTCTAGGCGAGTGGGCTTCAGTAGTTGTGGCACACGGGCTCAGTAGTTGTGGCTCACGGGCTTAGTTGCTCCGCGGCATGTGGGATCTTCCCAGACCAGGGCTCAAACCCGTGTCCCCTGCATTGGCAGGCGGATTCTCGACCACTGTGCCACCAGGGAAGTCGTGTCCTAAATTTTTGTATTAAATCTACAGTTTGGTAGACTGAGAATGTAAACCTAAGGGCTTCTCCATGCAAAAATTTAAATATTCATTTTTTTCTTACTTTCCACTACGTGGCCAATTTTATAATGGGCAATGTTTTTAATAAAACTCATGTAGATTAAAAAAATGCTTTTGTAAGCAACAAGGATGTATTTTATGGCACAGGCAAATATAGCCATTTGTTTGCAATAACTTTAAATGGAGTATAATCTGTAAATCTATGTTGTACACTTGAAACTAATATAAGATTGTTAATCAACTATACTTCAATTAAAAGTAAATAAATAAATGCCTTTGAAGCAGATATTTAAAATATCATCCTAGGATCCAAGAAATATTGTCTTCACATAGTTCATTCTCTCCCAGTCTGCCCTAGGAGTAGTTTAACAATAGCTGCCTCTTTACAAAGCTGGCCCTAAAGGCCAGCTTAATGCAGTAGGAGGGGAAAACAACTAGACATGGGCTCTCATCATAACTGTGTGACTTTGGAAAAATCACTTTAACTTCTCTTGGCCTCTATTTCATCATTTATTAAATGAGAATATCAAGATTTGTGTAAGGATCAGATGAGATACAATATATATGCAAGCTCTTTGAAAACATCCAAGCAGTAATAAATTTAAGATATTAACTTTTGTAAAAAATGAAAAACTATTAGACTATAATGGCAGCCCATAAATGCTAGCTATTGTGGTGTACTAGTCACTTACTGCTTGCAGATTAAGCCTTGAGACCTTTGTTATCCTGAAAAGTTGATCTTATAATTGGAGTCTCCTGGGTTATACTGCCTCCAGGTTATGGTGATGCTCTGGTGAACAGCCTAAACAAGAAATTACCTTGGATTACGATAAGCTTGTCTCTGCAAAATGCTGCTAATAAGACAACTAAACCTAACACTATTACCAATGTACAAGTATTTCTCATAGTTGGTGTTTTTAAAGGAACTTGTATTATAGCTACATGTATACATTAAAAATAATTTTTAAACAAGGTTTCAGAGTGATACTGTTATGCATTGTTCCCAGCTATCACCTGGAACTGCTTCAGGTCCTGATTGGGGTGGACCCAGGAGGTTTCTGGCCATTCTTCTTCCTAAATATCAAGAAACATGTTCTTTATACCCTGAGATACGGGGACTACAAAAAGGCATAAAACATGGTTTCTTCCCCTAAGGAATTTAGAAGCTCTCATAGCTTCTCCTGGCTAATTCATCAGTATAGGGACTATACTGTATCTTTGTTTTTATATCCAGTGTCTAGCACAAGGTCTGGCACAGAGCGAACACTCAAGAATTCTTGAATTATATGCGCTAAATGCCAAATAAGTGGCAAATGTGTAATATGATAGATTCTACAGGAGTTCAGGCTCTCATGGCTAGGGTCATGGAAGAATGCTGCACTGAAAACCTGAGACCTGGAAGGAGGCTTGACCTGAGCCTTGAAGGAAGGACAGAACTTAGCTAGACAAAGAAGGAAGGCTAACATATAGAGAAGTTATGGAATTTGGGACTTCCTCCTAGAAGTGTTAGGAAACGTTAAGGGGTTTTTAATGTTCTACCATGATGTTCATAGCAGTTTTTAAAACTTTAAATCTGGCTGTAGTGTATAGGATGATTTAGAGGAAGTAACTAGAAGCAGCTGTTAGATAATATTTCTATAGTATTTTCCTTGATCATCGAAGATCGGTTTGGATGCCCTATGTAAGTGCTTCCATAGCTCTTTCCCTGTCACAGTGCATGTAGACTTCGCATTCTCCCCAAGTAAACTAAGCTGCTTAAGGGCAGAACTGTGTCTTGTACAGTATTATGTCTTCAACATAATGCTGCAAACATCTGATAAATTAATGATCATTTCTAGGCCTTCCTGTAGTCTCTAAGGCTGTTATCTTTGTGTGAGTATAGGCTAAGAAAGAGGTCCACAACCTGGTCCTTCTATATTCTAGACATTTTAGGAGATGCTAGGAGCTTACCATAATTTATAGATACTTAGAACACTTTACTGTTTGACATCAGTTGTCTCTGTAAACTGATTTTTTATTCACTTTTTGCCTTTGTGATAGTTATAAGATCTGATCTGGTACCTTTTCTGCAAGAGGTCAGTCAACAAATTTTTTTTTTCAGGCAGAAAGTCTTCCAGAATCATAGAACTTAGGAAAGTTAACAAATTTTATAACTAAGTCAGTTTCTAAAAAGCCAAATAACTATTAAAATGACAGCTAAGTTGCTTTCCATTGGAATAAAAAAAGAAGGAAATGTGATATACTTCAGGCTTCTTTAACATTATTTTTCTTTTGAATATCCCTCCATGAAAATGCAAAAATATTTAGGATTATAAGTTCAGGTGTATACAGTTGGCCCTCTGTATCTGTGGGTTCCCCATCCAAATAGTACATGAGGGACTTGAGCACCCATGGATTTTGGTATCCACAGGAATAGCAGTGCCCCACAGGTGGATACCTAGGGATGAGGGACAACCGTATTTTTCTACCATAGTGCTAATCTATTAAATGTGTTTAAAACATATTTTTAACAACTTAAATATGTAACAGTTGTTTTTGTCTGTATGAGTCTTATGTATTTGGATATTTTAGACATCTTCAGAATTTGAACTTGGCAAGTGATTGTTAAAGTGTGTTTCCCTAATATAAAAGTTATTAAGTAGCCTTGGGAATTGTTTTGTGTTATAAATGCAGCTTGCAACTACTGAAAGTATCCTGCAGGAAGCTACATCATCCATGTCTTTGGTGACCCAGTTTGAGCAGGAAGTATCCAGCCTCCAAAGTATCATGCATGACATTCAGAATAGTGAAGAGATGCTCACTCAAAAGATGCAAAGCCTTAATGAGAAATTCCAGAACGTTACAGATTTCTGGAAGAGAAGCCTAGAAGAAATGAATGTTAATACAGACATTTTCAAATCAGAATCAAAACATATACATTCTCAAGTTACTGTCCAAATTAACTCAGCTGAACAAGAAATAAAATTGCTCACTGAAAGGCTAAAAGATTTGGAAGATAGCACACTAAGAAA
Organism: Phocoena phocoena; assembly: GCF_963924675.1. Classification (NCBI taxonomy): domain Eukaryota; kingdom Metazoa; phylum Chordata; class Mammalia; order Artiodactyla; family Phocoenidae; genus Phocoena; species Phocoena phocoena. The sequence continues at coordinate 22,840,557 of NC_089229.1, forward strand.
TATTAGAACTATAAAAAGACAAGAAGAAGAGGATCTTCTGCGAGTAGAGAAGCAGCTTGGCTCCGACACGGAAGCACTTGAAAAGTTAGAGGAGGAACAGCATGCTCTCTTTGCCAGAGATGAAGACCTGACTAATAAACTTTCCAGCTACGAACCCAAAGCTGAAGAATGCAAGACACATTTGCCAACAATTGAAAGTGCTATTCGCTCTGTTCTCAGAGTCTCTCAGGATCTGATAGGGACAGAAAAGAAAATGGAAGACTTGACTCTTCAGATGTTTAATATGGAAGATGATATGCTGAAAGCAGTATCTGAAATAATGGAGATGCAGAAAACCCTTGAAGGAATTCAGTATGATAATAGCATATTAAAGATGCAGAATGAACTGGATGTTCTAAAAGGAAAAGTTCATGATTTTATAGTATATTCAAGTACAAGAGAAAAGGGGACTCCAGAAGAATATAATCTAGAAAATAAAGGAATTGATAGTGATTTTTGAATGCACTACATTTATCCTGATGAACCACATTATTATACATAACCTGATTAGTTCCATGCTTTTGAGTTATTTTGATATGCCTCACTTTACCCTACATTACTGGAAAATAAGTGAGGTGTCCACACAAATGTGTTATCCAGAGAGTCAAAGCTTATCTTTTTAAGCAATAAAACTTATTTCATTTTCACCATTTTAAATAGAAACATTTCTAAAATATATATTTCTCTTTTTTGAAGCAATATACTTAATATTTTTTAATGTTTTTCTAATAATTAATGGACATTATTGTGAATTTCATCTGTCATATTGGACCCAAATATATTAATGTCCCTAGGAGCTATTGAGGGATGTTTACCTCCTCACTCGACCCCAGTTTGCTATTTTTCAAACCTTCTGTCTATTTCTTATACCTTTTCTGTCACCTGAAAAAGTGACCCACTGACCTGATCTTACTGTCAGGTTGATCAGTAATGTTTTCACCTCAGCCAGTTTTTCATTTCCTTTGCAATTTACTGCAGGCTAAGAATCCAGACAACCAAGTTTATAGGAATTTTGTCCTATAACATGCCTGAGGGAGAGCCTGGAATGCTTTGCTATGAATTAATATGCACTTTTTGAAAACTATGGAGACTGGGAAACATTTTTACTTTTTGTTAAGGTTCTAAACTGTTATAGATACTTGTAAGAAATTTTTTTAAAGAGTAAATGTGTTCTTTTTGAAAGTTTTCCCTATGAATTAAGTGTGCATCCTGTGAAGTATGGACTTTGGGAATATCTTTGTATACCTGGGCGTTTTTTGTTTTGTTTTTTTTTTAAGGTTCTAACTGTGTTACAGACTCTTGTGTTTGCTAGGTACATGATCACTAGATAAATTTTCTACTTACAATAAAAATACACTAATAAGCCTGTGGCCTATTTTAAAGAAGAAAAAGCAGCATAATAAGATATGATGTGATAATTACTGTAACTAAAATATGTCATTATTTTAGAGTCCCCAGACTAATCACCCAACCAAATTTGTTTTACATAGTGATTTTATTTTACACAAAATTATATAATAGAGTCACAAAGAATAAGACATGGACATATTGAGATGAAATTAAGGGGAGGTCTAGACAGATTTTTGCAATAATGATAATCGGAAATGTGCAAGTTTGGGGAAACACATAACACTTTTATTGGTAAACTGATGTATCAAGGGTGTCCCAGGTTGGTGTTGAAAAAACTGAGTTAACTGCATTTGAAAGTACTGTTCTAACAACATGTTTCTTCTTGCCAATAACCAACTATAGTCCCAGTTTTATAATGCAATTTCAGTGGAATTAAACGCAAAGAACTTGAAAGAAGCCAGTTACAAAAGATAGTTGTGGTCAGGTGGTTTTATCATGTAAATCTGTACATTTTTTGAAAAATCCCAAATAAGTTCTACTTTGGGGTTAGGAAGGCCTATGGTAGACAGCCGTGGGTCATAGGCATAGCATTAATGTCTGTGTGTACTAACAAAATTGTATTTGTTTGCTTTTATTTTCACGCTAATAAAATAGGTTATAAAGTTAACTGGAACTTTGTCGTTTTAACCTCCATCCTGCCAGGGCTTATGTGATCTCTTGTACTCTTTACTTTTTTTTTTTTTTTTTTTTTTTTTTATTTATTTATTGGTGTGTCACCAGATTTGACACATTATTATTATTAACTACGGTATGTACCACAGTAATGGTTACAGAAAATAAATGGAAATAAGGTGGCCACTGTGCTCTATGGTGACAATTACAAGGGAAACAAAAACTGCCCTTCTACAAGTATTTCATGAGAAAATATTGTGTACATGTATGTACACATGTATATATTCCTTTATTCAGGGGTTTTCCTATAAAAAATTGTCACTAGAGAGATTTAGATGTACCTAGTTTGTCTTCCTCTGTTTCTTAAATTCATTTATTTAACAAAGATACTTGAAATTTCAAAAACTTTCCTGTGTATCAAATATTAAATTACATTGTTAGTTTTCCCTTTAAGGAAGATTACCATATCCTAAGACACATTTTTGTATCTTTGTAATTAATAATAAATTTTACATTAAGTTTCTGATAGAGAGTAGTGTCCATTTTTTTAATTAGCACATATAAATCACTTTTACAAAACAACCACCTAATTTTCTTAACCCTTCAGTGTAAAGTTAAAAAGTATATTTGTAGTAATATTTCCTTAAATTTTGCCTAAAGATGAGAAGCTGTTGACTAAGTGTATTTTTATATTTTATAATGAAAAATGTTGATTTATTAGCCTGTATGGATTGATAGAAAACTAAATTTGTAAGATACAAAGTTAATGGCTTTTTTTTTTTTGGCTGCACCACGCGGCTTACAGAATCTTAGTTCCCGGACCAGGGATTGAACCCACACCCTTGGCAGTGAAAGCGTGAAGTCCTAACCACTGGACTGCCAGGGAATCTCCAATGGCATTATTTTAATTTTAATCTAATTGTAGGTCTTTGTGTGAACCTATAATCTTGGCCAAAGATTAACGTGATGTCATATTCACCAAACATAATTTTTTTTAATGTATTTCTCTGTAGATTTACCTCATATTTGCACAGTTGGCAAAAGCTCTGCAAATTCACCCAGTATCTGTGTCATTTCAGCTATGAACTACTAATTTAACACAAATCAAAATGCTCCATCCCAGCTTTACAGAGCAGGGAAGGATAGAACCGACATTTTGGAGCCTATTATGTGTCACACTGCTAGGAGGCCTACATTCTTCATCATCCTAACAGCTCCATGTATTGAGTATGTATCTACCCTGTCCCAGTCATTGTGCTAGGCACTTTGCATGTGTTATCACAGATTCTCACCACCACTTTGCTAGCTATGAGACCCCTTTTACAAATGAGGAAATTGAGGCTCAGCAAGATTAGGAATCTTACAATCACACTGCTGAGTCTGTCCAATTCCAGAGGCCACTGACCTCCCACTATACAGTGCAAACTGCTGCTGTTCAACCAGGGAGGGGAAAAAAAAAAATCACAAGAAATCAGCTGTCAGTAGAACTATCTTGAGAATTCAGAAAGCTATAATTCAGTCAAATGCGCCCACTACTATGTTGCCATTAAACTAGACTATAAGTCCCTCAAAAGTTGTAACTGTGACCTAAAATTATTTGGGCCTTGGGCATAAGAAAGAATCAATAAATGTTTAGGGAAGAGTGAGAAAGCAGTGGAGGAGAAAAAAACTCTAGACTGGAATCTTCTAATCTAGGCTTTGCCACTGACTCTGTGTTCTTGGGCACTTTATTTTGGGGCTCAGTTTTTTAATTTGTAAAATGAAGGAATTGTACCAAATAATTTCTAAAATCTCTCCTGGCTTTAAGTGGTTTTAAACTTTAGAGATCAATAAAATTTCCAGGTCCCTTAGTACAGTCCAAAGATCCTTTAGCAAAGTTTCTGGAAGGCTGATTGGACCCACAAATCATTCCCTTGACTCACGTTGTTTTGCTTGTAGATCCAGACAACATTTAACATTGCAGGGCAGCATCTAGCTTAGTACCTTGCTCATATGATAGGAACAGGAATATTAGTAAGTATTCAAATTACTGGGTGAATCTTTTGAGCTACCAATAGACTCCAACTCTTCTGTTCATCTTAAGCAAATAGCTTAAACAAGCCATTATGTAATCTTTAAACATAATTCAGTGATACAGTTTCTAGGCTATTCCTATATTGTACTGAGTTTCTATTTTAGTGAAGACTAATAGAAGTTAGTAATAAATTGCTTTTATAGCCTACCAAGTGTGACAAAGAGGCTTACTAACAGTTTCTTAATGATCTTATACTTCTAAGAATAAATTTAGCCTTTTCTGAGATGTCTTGTTTAATGCTGTTAAGCTATCTCAACTCTACCAGATTAGATACATTAATAAATGATAATCTAGTAATGAAATAGATGAAAGTAAGCCCTCTCCTTTCACCTTTGAAAATCTCTTTCAGCAAATATAATTTATTGCAAAACTTTCCCCTAAAAAATAAAATTTAAGGTTTTGCACTCACTGCTTGATTTCCTTCCTATTTGTGCACAGTAAACGTTGTTGAATCAAGATGGTTTTGATTATTAGTAGAAAGCTACAGACAATCTCCACTTTAAAACAATGCTTTCCGGGCTTCCCTAGCAGCGCAGTGATTGAGAGTCCGCCTGCCGATGCAGGGGACACGGGTTCGTGTCCCGGTCCGGGAGGATCCCACGTGCCGTGGAGCGGCTGGGCCCGTGAGCCATGGCAGCTGAGCCTGCTCATCCGGAGCCTGTGCTCCGCAGCGGGAGAGGCCACAACAGTGAGAGGCCCGCGTACCGCAAAAAAATAAAGATAGATAAATAAATCAATGCTTTCCTAGAAAATAAGCTGAACGTTAAATGTGGAACAACTGACTTACATGTTATAAATGGGATTTCTTTTTTCAATGTAATCATAATGTACATCAGTGTTACAACACAGGCTTTGACAATATATTTTACATTTGTTCTTTAATTTTTTTTCTTCATAGTTTAGCATACAGCGCACAGGCTTAAGTTAATCTTCTGATTGAAACTTAATTGAAACCTGACAATTCCTATGTGTTTTATTTTTTTTAATTAAATAAATTTGACATATATCATTGTGTAAATTTAAAGTGTACATGATTCTGTGATACATTGATATATTTATTCAGCCTTGAGAAAGGATATCCTGCCATTTGTGACAACATGGATAGACCTCATGCATGTGTTTTAATTTTCAATTTTGTATTGTTTATGATACTTACCCATCTTATCACTATAATCAACACTTTAATATTCCCCTTTCCCTCTTAACTTTATTAACTGATGGTACAATGCAATAAAAATTCAAATACTAAAAATACAATAAAATAACTCAATTTCCCCAAAACTGCTGTATAAACACACATACACATGCACACAACAACAAAAATAACAACTTGAAATGTTGCCAGGCAGTTGTGTGGCTCAAAATGTTCATCAGCTGATTTGTCCGAGTTAAACCAAAACAATTTAGAGACATCAGTATTCAATGGATGCTGGGGAAGGAGGATGGCATTGAAACATCCAAAAGTTGAGAATCACTTGTATTTGGAATCTTGGAATTTTAGAACCTTGGAGATAGTGCTTTGTTTGTTTGTTGTTTTGTTTTTTACATATCTATCATCTCTATTAAACTACTGAACTGAGTTGAAGCCACAACCGAAGCTGTACTCATCTTTATGTTCCTCAGACTTCACATGCCTGACAACACACTAGGAACTTAAGGATTACTAATTGAATGGAATTAGTTCAATACCCCAGGAAAGTATTCATAAAAGTAATAGGACAATAAAGTCCCTTCATTCTAGCACTTGTACCTACAAACAAACTTGCATTTCAGAAGTCATGTTGTCTTGTTTGACCCCCCAAATTTAGCGAAACTCATCTAGAGGGGGCTTCCTCCTCCCTTCTCCAGCAACTGAAGATACACCATTTCCCCTCATTTAGCTCATTTTGTCACCATGCAGAGGACTGGTGGTGCCAAAATAACTGGAAAATGCCATTTGCAGTCACATGAAATTTCCTCAATGTTTCCCTTCCTATTCATTAGCAATACACTTGATGCATCTTTTACCAAATGCTTTCCAGAAGAGCAGTAACTTTATAGTTTAAAATAACACCTAAAATTTAAGTTGAATTTTAAATGTTAAGCTTTTACTCAATTTAATTATTCTGGTACTATATTTTCTTACAGTGTCAGAAGTCTGAAGCTATCATAGAACAATTGAAGTCTTTTCAAATAATTACTCATCTAAAGCGTCTACAGGAGGAGATTTATGAAGTGAAAACTTGGTCCAACAGAATAACTGAAAAGCAGGATATATTGAACAACAATTTGACCACTGTTTCTGAAGATGTTACAAAAGTAGACCAAAGTACAACTTCCATGGCAAAAGATGTCGGTCTCAAGATTACAACTATAAAAACAGATATGCGACGTATTTCAGGTGTAGTAACTGATGTGACATCATTGACAGATTCTGTTCAAGAACTAGAAAATAAAATAGAAAAAGTAGAAAAAAATACAGTAAAAAACATAGGTGATCTTCTTTCAAGTAGCATTGACCGAACAACAATGCTCCGAAAGACAGCATCTGACAATTCACAAAGAATTAACTCTGTTAAGAAGATACTTTCTGAGCTACAGAGTGATTTCAGCAAGCACACAGATAGATTTTTAAGCTTAGAAAGTGACAGAGCTAAAGTTCTGAAGACAGTGACTTTTGCAAATGATCTAAAACCAAAGGTGTATAATCTAAAGAAGGACTTTTCCCGCTTGGAACCCTTGGTAAATGATTTAACAGTACGCATTGGGAGATTGGTTACTGACTTACTACAAAGAGAGAAAGAAATTGCTTTCTTAAAAGAGAAAATATCTAACTTAACAATAGTCCGAGCTGAGATTAAGGATATGAAAGATGAAATAAAACACATTTCAGATATGGATTAGCTTGAAATTATTTAGATTAGACTGAAGAAACTTTTTAATGGGACCTCTGTCATGTTATAAAAAGACTGACAAGTCAGAAATAATGAAATTTTGGAGTAAATACTATTTTGTAGTTGATTCTATTTTGTACAGTAAAAATAAAAGTTTTTGAAGGACTGAGCACTGGATTTTCCAAAATAAATATGCTCAAATGTATTTAAAACTTTATATAAAACATGTTTGCAACTTTATATGGTAAAAACCTTATGCATCCCCCTTACATATACATGCATATGTTCGCACGCACGCGCGCACGTGCACACACACATACACACTCAGGGTCTGCCAGTCTAGCGCTGGGAAATCTAGATGGGGCAGGATCTGAATCCCCACTTGCCCTCACTAACTGCCAAGGAGCATAGTACGTGTGGTTGGGGCCCAGCTGAAGAACTGCCCATCAGGATCAGGGCTGTAACATATATTATCCATTTAGAGTAAGAGAAACTAGAAAGGTCACAACCAGGGAGCTGCAGGAAAAGAATCATGTAAGAATTCCTGGGTCCTTTATGGCTTTAGGAAACAAGGAAAGGTCACCTAAAATGAGGTAGGGAAGTGGCATCTAGAGCAGGGTTTGCGGGGTGGGGGGCAGCACAGATTACAGGGGGCTTGCCAAGCCTCAGATGGAGGCTGCCCCAAAGCAGCACAACTCATGTGTGGTGTTGATGTGACCAGAAGCAGCCAAAGCAAAGAAGTTCTAACATTTAAAACAGCATCACATTAGCAATTCCACTTATATACAATTCTAGAAAATCCAATCTCATATGTAGGGGCAGAAAATAAATCAGTGGTTGCCTGGGAAGTATAACTTTTAAAGAAGCACAAAGAAATCTTGAGAGGTGAAGGATGTTTATTATGTTGATTGTCTTGATGGTTTCACGGGTATAGACTTGTGTCAAACTCATCAAATTGTACTCTTTAAATATGTGCAGTTTATTGTACATCAACTATTCCTCAATAAAGTCATTTAAAAAGTACAATATAATAATCTAAAAAAAACCCACCCACAAACATTAGCCCTAGTTTCAAATGCCTAGCATCAACAGTATCCAGATGCATAGAACTAGTTACCTCAAAAAGAAGAGTTTATTAATTTTTTTCTTCCCGTTTTACTGAGATGTAATCGACATACAGCACTGTAGAAGTTTAAGGTGTGCAACATCATAATTTGACTTACATACATCATGCAGTGATTATCACAATAAGTTTAGTGAACATCCATCATCTCCTATAGATACAAAATAAAAGAAATAGAAAATACATATTTTTCTTTGTGATGAGAACTCAGGATTTACTTTTTTTTTTTTTTTTAGGATTTACTCTTAACCTTCATATAAAACATACACCAGTGTTAATTATATTTATCATGTTGTATATTATATCCCTAGTATTTCTTTATCTTGTAAATTTGTACCTTTTGACTACCTAATCCAATCCCTCTCCCCCACCCCCCACCTCTGATAACCACAAATCTGATCTCTTTTTCTATGAATTTGTCTGTCTGTTTTTGAAGTATAACTGACCTGCAACACTACAACACTACATTAGTTTCAGGTACACAACATAGTGATTTGATTTTTTTTTTTTGTCACACCAAGTGGCTTGCAGGATAGTTCCCCCACCAGGGACTGAACCCAGGCACTCGGCAGTGAAATCGCGGAGTCCTTACCACTGGACCGCCAGGGAATTTTCACTGATTTGATTTTTTTATACATTTCAAAATGAATGATCACCATGGTAAGTCTAGTTGCTTCTGTCACCATGAAAATATATTACATAATTATTAACCCTATTCCCCACACTACATTTCATCCCCATGACTCATTTATTTTGTAACTGGAAGTTTGTACCTCTTAATCTCCCCACCTATTTCTCTCCCCTCCCACCCCCCTCCGCTCTGGCAACCACCTGTTTGTTCTCTATCTCCGAGTCTGTTTCTGTTTAGTTACGTTCGTTCATTTGTTTTGTTTTTTAGATCCCACATATAAGTGAAATCATACAGTATTTTTGTCTTTCTCTATTTCACTTGGTGTAATACCCTCTAGGTCCATCCATATTGTCACAAATGGCAAGATTTCATTCCTTTTCATGACTTAATATTCCATTGTGATATATACCTCACTGTGATATGTGATATATATCCCATTGTGATATATGGTATACCCCATATCTACCCCATCTTCTTTATCCATTCATCTACTGATGGGCACTTAGGTTGCTTCTATATGTTGGCAGTTGTGAATAATGCTGTAATGAACATTGGAGGTGCATGTATTTTTTCAAATTAGCGTTTTTATTTTCTTTGGTTAAACACCCAGCAGTGGAATTGCTGATGGGCAGAGCCAGGTCTCAGGGTCTCTGGTGGCAGTGCCCTGGGTGTTCCAGAGTTGGTGTCAACCCACAGGTGGGTAGAGCCAGCATCCATGGGGTCCTGGGGCTGGTGACCACCTCCTATTGGGTGAGGCCAGTTCCCGGGGCCAGTGCTGGCCCACTGGTGGACGCGGGTTGGAGACAGATCCTGGGCTCTCTGGTGGGCCAGGCTGGGTTCCAGGGCAGCTGAATCCCAGGGAAGCTGGCCTGTTGTGTCCCCACCTAGCTAGCTGTGTGGCTTGCAGTGTCCCAGTTCTGGTCCCTAGCAGCTGGCAGACAGGGCCAGGTCCAGACCCTATAAGCTAGAAGGAGGATTCCAAAATGACACTTGGCAGCACCAGTGTTCTCGTGGGGGAGCTCCCCAAAATGGCTGCTGCCGGTGTCTACGTTGCCAGTGAGTCTCAATTGCCTCCTGCCTCTCCAGGAGGCTCTCCAAGATCAGCCAGTGGGTCTGACCCAGGTTCCTTTAAAACTACTGCTTCTGCACTGGGTCTTGGAACATATGAGATTTTGTGTGTACTGTAAGAGTGGAGTCTATATCTCCCAACCCTCCAAGTTTCCCAAAAGTAAGCCCTACTGGCCTTCAAAGCCAAATGTTCTGGGGGCTTGTCTCCTCAGAGCAGGACCCCTGGGTCTGGGGAGCAGGAAGTGGAGCTCACACCCCTCACTTTTTGGGGAGAAACTCTGCAGTTGTAATTATCCTCCCACTTGTGGGTCACCTACTCTGGTGTATGGGTGTTTAGTATACCTCATCTCTGACCCTCCTAATTGTATCATTGTGCTTCCTTCTTTATATCTTCAGTTGTACAATATCTTTTCTGCTAGCCTTCAGGTGGTTCTCATCAATAATTGCGCTTTAGATAGTTGTAATTTTTGTATGTCTGTGGGAGGAGGAAAGCTCAGGGCCTTCCTACTCCACCTTCTTGGCCGCTTCTAGGATGAGTCTCAAGTTTATGAATTCTTACACCAGAATGGCTCATCACTAAGACTTGGGCTTTTTGCCATTAAAGAGTTAGCATTAAAATTGATTCACATACGGCTTCCCTGGTGGCGCAGTGGTTGAGGGTCCGCCTGCCGATGCAGGGGACACAGGTTCGTGCCCCGGTCCGCAAAGATCCCACATGCCACGGAGCGACTGGGACCATGAGCCATGGCCGCTGGGCCTGCGCGTCCGGAGCCTGTGCTCCGCAACAGGAGAGGCCACAACAGTGAGAGGCCCGCGTAACGCAAAAAAAATAAATTAAAAAAATTGATTCACATAGTTCTAAGTTGAACCCCAAGAAACTTTCTCCCTGCTTCTATGACTCCATATTATTTTCTCTTTCCTGAAATGCTGTAGCACTTGAAGTCTCCCTCACAATTTTATTGCTAAAACTTTATTTAAGCACTAAGTGTCCATCGTTCTTTGCAAATGGTTTCATGGGTGTCTGAAACGAGATCATGAGTTTCTTGATTCCTCATATCACGTATTCTGTTTTTAAAAGTGATATCCTGGGACTTCCCTGGTGGCTCAGTGGTTAACAATCCACCTGCCAATGCAGGGGACACAGGTTTGATCCCTGGTTCAGGAAGATTCCACATGCCGCAGAGCAACTAAGCCTGTGCGCCACAACTACTGAACCTGCGCTCTAGGGTCCTCGTGCTGCAACTACTGAGCCTGCGGGCTGCAACTACTGAAGCCCGCGCACCTAGAGTCCGTGCTCTGCAACAAGAGAAGCCACCACAATGAGAAGCCCATGCCCCACAACAAAGAGTAGCCCCTGTTCGCCGCAACTAGAGAAAGCCCACGCACAGCAACAAAGACCCAACACGGCCAAAAATTTTTTAAAAATTAAAAAGTAATATCCCTTTGCACCTAGTACACAGCTGCACAGGGTAAGTGCTTGTATGCATTTGCCTTAAATACTAGGAATAGAATCCATTATATATGGTGACTGTGTTACTAGATACAGCAATTATTTGTGATATGGGTATTTGAGTTCTTATTCCAAACCATAATGATTTTTTGTGATGGATTTCCCCATAATTACAGTGGCAAAAGACATATTTTTTAGAACAACACTTGATTCATCCCTGTTTTAATACGTAGAAACATGAGAGTTTGAAATCAGAGATACTAGGTTGCAATCCTAGCTCTGCCTAGTTCTGTGGCCTCGGACAAATTTAATATCTGTGACCCTTAATTTCTTCATCTGTAAATAATAAATAATAATATCTACCTTATAGCACTGCTGTGAATATTACCATTAATATATCTAAAGTGCCTGGCACATCTGAAAAAGGGCAAAGCCATTAATTAATATAACAAAAAGTTACATACTATGGAACTGCTTTTTGGAAAACAACTCTATAGCCCACAGGGAGAGTATCACTGTAGTACATCCTAATGCAGTATTTGATGTTCATAATGATGATACCAAATGAAATGTAAATTATGTTCCATGTAATCAACTTAATCAGACAAAATAATGCATTTTAGACGTGAAAAATATTTAAAAAGAAAAATTTCAGGCTGGATTGGTTCAAGATGGCAGAGGAGAAGGACATGCTCTCACTCCCTCTTTTGAGAACACCAGAATCACAACTAACTGCTGAATACTCATCGACAGGAAGACACTGGAACTCACCAAAAAAGATACCCCACATCCAAAGACAAAGGAGAAGCCACAATGAGATGGTAGGAGGGGCACAATCACAGTAAAATCAAATCCCATAAGTGCTGGGTGGGTGACTCACAAACTGGAAAACACTTATACCACAGAAGTCCACCCACTGGAGTGAAGGTTCTGAGCCCCACGTCAGGCTTCCCAACCTGGGGGTCCGGCAATGGGAGGAGGAATCCCCAGAGAATCAGACTTTGAAGGCTAGTGGGATTTGATTGCAGGACTTCGACAGGACTGGTGGAAACAGAGACTCCACTCTTGGAGGGCACACACAAAGTAGTGTGTGCATCAGGACCCAGGGGAAGGAGCAGTGACCCCATAGGAGACTGAACCAGACCTACCTGCTAGTGTTGGAGGGTCTCCCGCAGAGGTGGGGGCTGGCTGTGCCTCACCATGAGGACAAGGACACTGGTAGCAGAAGTTCTGTGAAGTACTCCTTGGCTTGAGACCTCCCAGAGTCCGCCATTAGCCCCACCAAAGAGCCCCCCGCCCCCCGCCCCGGTAGGCTCCAGTGTTGGGTTGACTCAGGCCAAACAACCAACAGGGAGGGAACCCAGCCCCACCCATCAGCAGACAAGCAGATTAAAGTTTTACTGAGCTCTGCCCACCAGAGCAACAGCCAGCTCTACCCACCACAGGTCCCTCCCATCAGGAAACTTACACAAGCCTCTTAGATAGTCTCATCCACCAGAGGGCAGATGGCATAAGCAAGAAGAACTACAATCCTGCAGCCTGTGGAAGGAAAACCACATTCACAGAAAGATACACAAGATGAAAAGGCAGAGGGCTGTGTACCAGATGAAGGAACAAGATAAAATCCCAGAAAAACAACTAAATGAAGTGGAGATAAGCAATCTTCCAGAAAAAGAATTCAGAATAATGATAGTGAAGATGATCCAGGACCTCGGAAAAGGAATGGAGGCAAAGATCAAGAAGATGCAAGAAATGTTTAACAAAGACCTAGAAGAATTAAAGAACAAACAAACAGAGATGAACAATACAATAACTAAAATGAAAAATACACTAGAAGGAATCAATAGCAGAATAACTGAGGCAGAAAAATGGTTAAGTGACCTGGAAGACAAAATGGTGGAATTCACTGCTGAAGAACAGAATAAAGAAAAAAGAATGAAAAGAAATGAAGACAGCCTAAGAGACCTCTGGGACAACATTAAATGCAACAACATTCGCATTATAGGGGTCCCAGAAGGAGAAGAGAGAGAGAAAGGACCAAAGAAAATATTTGAAGAGATGACAGGCAAAAACTTCCCTAACATGGGAAAGGAAATAGCCACCCAAGTCCAGGAAGCCCAGAGAGTCCCAAGCAGGATAAACCCAAGGAGAAACATGCCAAGACACATAGTAATCAAATTGGCAAAAATTAAAGACAAAGAAAAATTACTGAAAGCGGCAAGGGAAAAATGACAAATAACATACAAGGGAACTCCCATAAGGTTGAAAGCTGAATTCTCAGCAGAAACTCTACAAGCCAGAAGGGACTGGCATGACATATTTAAAGTGATGAAAGGGAAGAACCTACAACCAAGATTACTCTACTCAGCAAAGATCTCATTCAGATTCGATGGAGAAATCAAAAGCTTTACAGACAAGCAAAAGCCAAGAGAATTCAGCACTATCAATGCAGCTCTACAACAAAGGCTAAAGGAACTTCTCTAAGTGGGAAACACAAGAGAAGAAAAGGACCTACAAAAACAAACCCAAAACAATTAAGAAAATGGTAATAGGAACATACATATTGATAATTACCTTAAACGTGAATGTATTATATGTTCCAACCAAAAGACACAGGCTCACTGAATGGATACAAAAACAAGACCCATATATACGCTGTGTACAAGAGACCCACTTCAGACCTAGGGACACATACAGACTAAAAGTGAGGGGGTGGAAAAAGATATTCAATGCAAATGGAAATTAAAAGAAACCTGGAGTCGCAATACTCTATCAGAGAAAATAAACTTTAAAATAAAGAATGTTACAAGAGACAAGGAAGGACACTACCGAATGATCAAGGGATCAATCCAAGAAGAAGATATAACAATTATAAATATATATGCACCCAACAAAGGACCACCTCAATACATAAGTCAACTGGTAACAGCTATAAAAGAGGAAATTGGGCTTTCCTGGTGGCACAGTGGTTGAGAGTCTGCCTGCTGATGCAGGGGACACGGGTTCGTGTTCCGGTCCGGAAAGATCCCACATGCCGCAGAGCAGCTGGGCCCATGAGCCATGGCCGCTGAGCCTGCACGTTCGTAGCCTGTGCTCCACAACAGGAGAGGCCACAACAGTGAGAGGCCCATGTACTGCAAAAAAAAAAAAAAGAGGAAATTGACAGTAACACAGTAATAGTGGGGGACTTTAACACCTCACTTACACCAATGGACAGATCATCCAAAATGAAAATTAATAAGGAAACACAAGTTTTAAATGACATAATAGACCAGATAGATTTAACTGATATTTATAGGACATTCCATTCAAAAACAGCAGATTACACCTTCTTCTCAAGTGTGCATGAAACATTCTCCAGGATAGATCACATCTTGGGTCACAAATCAAGCCTCAGTAAATTTAAGAAAATTGAAATCATATCAAGCATCTTTTCTGACCACAACGCTATGAGATTAGAAATCAATTACAGGGGAAAAAACATAAAAAACACAAACACATGGAGGCTAAACAATATGTTATTAAATAACCAAGACATCACTGAAGAAATCAAAGAGGAAATCAGAAAATACCTAGAGACAAATGACAATGAAAACACAATGATCCAAAATCTATGGGATACAGCAAAAGCAGTTCTAATGGGAAGTTTAAAGCAATACAAGCCTACCTCAAGAAACAAGAAAAACTTCAAATAAACTATCTAACCTTACACCTAAAGGAACTAGAGAAAGAAAAACAAACAAAACCCAAAGTTAGTAGAAAGAAAGAAATCATAAAGATCAGAGCAGAAATAAATGAAATAGAAATGAAGAAAACAATAGCAGGGCTTCCCTGGTGGCACAGTGGTTGAGAATCTGCCTGCTAATGCAGGGAAAACGGGTTCGAGCCCTGGTCTGGGAGGATCCCACATGTCACAGAGCAACTAGGCCCGTGAACCACAACTACTGAGCCTGCCCGTCTGGAGCCTGTGCTCCGCAACAAGATTGGCCGCAATAGTGAGAGGCCCGTGCACCACGATGAAGAGTGGCCCCCGCTTGCCACAACTAGAGAAAGCCCTCGCACAGAAACGAAGACCCAACACAGCAAAAATAAATTAATTAATAAACTCCTACCCTGAACACCTTTAAAAAAAAAATAGCAAAGATCAATAAAACTAAAATCTGGTTCTTTGAGAAGGTAAACAAAATTGATAAACCATTAGCCAGACTCATCAAGAAAAAGAGGGAGAGGGCTCAAATCAATAAAATTAGAAATGAAAAAGGAGAAGTTACAACAGACACCACAGAAATACAACGCATCCTAAGAGACTACTACAAGCAACTCTATGCCAATAAAATGGACAATCTGGAAGAAATGGACAAATTCTTAGAAAGGTAACACCTTCCAAGACTGAACCAGGAAGAAATAGAAAATATGAACTGACCAATTACAAGTAATGAAATTGAAACTGTGATTAAAAATCTTCCAACAGGGCTTCCCTGGTGGCGCAGTGGTTGAGAGTCCGCCTGCCGATGCAGGGGACGTGGGTTCGTGCCCCGGTCTGGGAAGATCCCACATGCCGCCGAGCGGTTGGGCCCGTGAGCCATGGTTGCTGAACCTGCGCGTCCGGAGCCTGTGCTCCGCAACGGGAGAGGCCACAACAGCGAGAGGCCTGCGTACCTCAAAAAAAACATAAAATAATTAAAAAAAAAAAAAAAAAAAAAAAAATCTTCCAACAAACAAAAGTCTAGGACCAGATGGCTTCACACGTGAATTCTATCAAACATTTAGAGAAGAGCTAACACCCATTCTTCTCAAACTCTTCCAAAAAATTGCAGAGGAAGGAACACTCCCAAACTCATTCTATGAGGCCACCATCACCCTGATACCAAAACCAGACAAAGATACTACAAAAAAAGAAAATTACAGACCAATATCACTGATGAATATAGATGCAAAAATCCTCAACAAATACTAGCAAACAATCCAACAACACATTAAAAGGATCATACACCATAATCAAGTGGGATTTATCCCAGCGATGCAAGGATTCTTCAATATATGCAAATCAATCAATGTGATACACCGTATTAACAAACTGAAGAATAAAAACCATATGATCATATCAATAGATGCAGAAAAAAGCTTTTGACAAAATTCAACACCCATTTATGATAAAAACTCTCCAGAAAGTGGGCACAGAGGGAACCTACCTCAACATAATAAAGGCCATATATGATGAACGCACAGCAAACACCATTCTCAAAGGTGAAAAACTGAAAGCATTTCCTCTAAGATCAGAACAAGACAAGGACGTCTACTCTCACCACTATTATTGAACATAGTTTTGGAAGTCCTAGCCATGGCAATCAGAGAAGAAAAAAAAATAAAGGAATACAAATTGGAAAAGAAGAAGTAAACTGTCACTGTTTGCAGATTACATGATACTATACATAGAGAATCCTAAAGATGCCACCAGAGAACTACTAGACCTAATCAATTTGGTAAAGTTGCAGGATACAAAATTAATGCACCGAAATCTCTTGCATTCCTGTACACTAATGATGAAAAATCTGAAAGAGAAATTAAGCAAACACTCTCATTTACCACTGCAACAAAAAGACTAAAATACCTAGGAATAAACCTACCTAGGGAGAAAAAAGACCTGTATGCAGAAAACTGTAAGACACTGATGAAAGAAATTAAAGGTGATACAAACAGATGGAGAGATATACCATATTCTTGGACTGGAAGAATTATTGGGAAAATGACTACTACCCAAAGCAATGTACAGATTCAAAGCAATCCCTCTCAAACTACCAACAGCATTTTTTACAGAACTAGAACAAAAAATTTTTAAATTTGTATGGAGACACAAAAGACCCCACATAGCCAAAGCAGTCTTAAGGGGAAAAGAAACGGAGCTGGAGGAATCAGACTCCCTGACTTCAGACTATACTACAAAGCTACAGTAATCAAGACAATATGGTAGTGGCACAAAAACAGAAACATAGATCAATGGAACAAGATAGAAAGCCCAGAGATAAACCCATGCACCTGTGGTCAACTAATCTATGACAAAGGAGGCAAGGATATACAACGGAGAAAAGACAGTCTCTTCAATAAGTGGTGCTGGGAAAACTGAACAGCTACATTGTAAAAGAATGAAATTAGAACACTCCCTAACACCATACACAAAAGTAAACTCAGAATGAATTAGAGACCTAAATGTAAGACTGGACATTATAAAACTCTTAGAGGAAAACATAGGAAGAACACTCTTTGACATAAATCACAGCAAGATCTTTTTTGATCCACCTCCTAGAGTAATGGAAAGAAAAACAAAAATAAACAAATGGGACCTAATGAAACTTAAAAAGCTTTTGCAAAGCAAAGGAAACTACAAACAAGATGAAAAGACAACCCTGAGAATTGGAGAAAATATTTGCAAACGAATCAATGGACAAAAGATTAATCTCCAAAATATATAAACAGCTCATGCAGCTCAATATTAAAAAAACAAACAACCCGGACTTCCCTGGTGGCACAGTGGTTAGGAGTCCACCTGTCAATGCAGGGGACATGGGTTCCAGCTCTGGTCCAGGGAGATCCCACATGCCGCAGAGCAACTGAGCCCATACGCCACAACTACTGAGCCTGTGCTCTACAGCCTGCGAGCCACAACTACTGAGCCCGCACACCACATCTACTGAAGCCCGCATGCCTAGAGCCCGTGTTCCACAATGAGAAGTCACCGCAATGAGAGCCTGCGCACCGCAAGGAAGAGTAGCCTGCCTTCGCTACAACTAGAGAGAGCCTGTGTGCAGCAACAAAGACCCAACGCAACCAAAAATAAATAAATAAATTTATAAAACAAAACAAATAAATGACCCAATCAAAAAATGGGCAGAAGACCTAAATAGACATTTCTCCAAAGAAGACATACAGATGGCCAAGAAGCACATGAAAAGCTGCTCAACATCACTAATTAGAGAAATGCAAATCAAAACTACAATGAGGTATCACCTCACACCAGTTAGAATGGGCATCATCAGAAAATCTACAAACAATAAATGCTGGAGAGGGTGTGGAGAAAAGGAAACCCTCTTGCACTGTTGGTGGGAATGTAAATTGACACAGCCACTATGGAGAACAGTATGGAGGTTCCTTAAAAAAACTAAAAATAGAATTACAATACGACCCTGCAATCCCACTACTGGACATATACCCAGAGAAAACCATAATTCAAAAAGGCACATGCAGGGCTTCCCTGGTGACGCAGTGATTGAGTCCGCCTGCCGATGCAAGGGACACGGGTTCGTGCCGTGGTCCGGGAAGATCCCACATGCCACGGAGCGGCTGGGCTCGTGAGCCATGGCCGCTGAGCCTGCGCGCCTGTGCTCCACAACGGGAGAGGCCACAGCAGTGAGAGGCCCGTGTACCGCAAAAAAAAAAAAAAAAAAAAGGCACATGCACCCCAATGTTCACTGCAGCACTATTTACAATAGCCAGGTCATGGAAGCAACCTAAATGCCCATCAACAGATGAATGGATAAATAAGATGTGGTACATATTTGCAATGGAATATTATTCAGCCATAAAAAGGAACGAAATTGGGTTATTTGTAGAGACGTGGATGAATCTAGAGACTGTCATACAGAGTGAAGTAAGTCAGAAGGAGAAAAAGACATATCATATATTAACGCATATATGTGGCACCTAGAAAACTGGTCTAGCTAAATCGGTTTGCAGGGCAGAAATTGAGACACAGATGTAGAGAACAAATGTATGGACACCAAGGGGGGAAGCGGCGGGGGTGGTGGTGGCGGTGTGATGAATTGGGAGATTGGGATTGACATGTACACATTAATATATATAAAATGGATAATTAATAAGAACCTGCTGTATAAATAAAATTCAAAAGTTCAAAAAAAACACTTCAGCACTTAAAAATATAAATCCAACTATCTGAAAATTCATTAATGAAAAATATTAGTTTCTGGGGAATTCCCTGGTGGTCCAGTGCTTAGGACTTGGCGCTTTCACTGCCGGGGCCCAGGTTCAATCCCTGGTCAAAGAACTATGACTCCGCAAGCCACACAGCACGGTCAAAAAAAAAATGTTTAATTTCTATCAGTGCCAAATAAATGAGATACTCACCTTTTTTGGTGCTATTCTACTCATTATTTTAATGATTCACAAATCTATCAGTAATTTGGTAGCCATCCTGAGTGGGACTTTCTCGAAAGAATCCTCAAATCTGGAATGTCACTAGGTTCATTGACATGATTTTGTTTTCAAGACAGATAGCTTTGGAGGCAAATATAGAATGGAAAACTTTGGATCTGTTTCCCAACAGTAGAAAATGTAAAATTAATCACTTCAATAATAGATATGGTCTCTTACGGGTGAGTCATCTTCAGCTTTCTGTGGAATTTCCCTGCTTTAATACTATTTAAAGTCTAACCAGTTGTGCAGTCAATAAAATCAGTGAAGAATTGTTTATCCATGATTAAAAGTTGATTACATTATTATTTTCAGAATATTAACGATGTCTGAAAAAGCAGTTTTAACCTTGGTTGATACAGCCTCCTGGTGTTGAGATCATGGGTCTTGAAATGATAGATATTGCCCCTAACATGAATTATCCTCCATCTTCAAATCTTGCATATGCTGCGTTCCACAAAGAAACCTAGCTGACTTGCACATCAAATCACAGTATATTAGGTACGAATTGTATCTTATGTAGGAGACACATCCTCTAGGCTTTCATTCAGTATAGCCAACCTTTAAGTGACTGTTGCACACATGGCACTTTATAGTCTATAAAACCGCAAATGAAAACCTTGGAATAGTTGCTTTCTAGGAAATTCAAGTCACCAAAGATTCATAAACCGTTTATCAATGTGAGGTGAATATCTCATACACCTCCTATGACCACTTTGGAGGATGTGAAGTCAGGGCTGCCTTGCAAAAGAGAAAATGATTCAGTAGATAATATCTGAGTTAAGAGCTGTTAAGAGTAGCTAGCTTATAAGGTACATCATTGTTTGATATATCAAGAGGCACAGCATTCAGTTGTGAATTCCAGATTCCTCAAAGTTTGCAATCAGTCTCTTATCCACATGGTATCTGGGATTTTTAACAATTATTGATTTATCATGTAAATGATAACAATTGTATAAACAATGTTTATATAACTTATGTTGAAGAAACAGTATATAACTCCTAATTTGGCAGCAAGACTGACTGCCATGCACCAAACTTGATGAATATTGTGGACACTTTCCCCAAAATGGTATCAAAACATTTCATGAAGCTTTCACACAATGGAGATTCGGTTAAGCTGTTAAGTTTTTCAATTTTGTTGTACATGTCACCAGATAATTTAGCAAAAATCTGGCTTTCTTAGAGTTTCTTAGAGACAAGTTGAATTTTATTTGATCTCTCTGGAAACTATGTCCTAGTGTTAAGACATAATTCAATTAAACAACTAATCACATATACTCATCCCACTGGGTTCTGCTTTGTGGAATTAACATTTTCTTAAAGCCAAATGTGAAAAAACAATATTAAAATATCCTTATTAGAATCTTTATTTTCAGCATAAATAAATTTTAAAATACAAAATGGGAATTCACATTTTAAGTGGGCATTTTAATTTTGAGGATGAAATGGTTTTACCTCAGAAATAGCTTTGAAAGTTCTCTAACTACAATTAGCAAGCAATTCTTGACAGCCTGAACACAGCACACTTTATGTCAATACCCACAAATGAAACCGATTGCTTCTCTTGAAAATAAGACTTGAATCCTGGCTGGCAGTGGAAACCTCTCATGGTGAAGCTGGCTGAACTGCATACCCTAAAGTTTTTAAATCCACAGTCCACCTCTCCATTGGCCCAATGTACATATATATCCAATCCCACAGGCTCTTACAATGTGACTGACCCTCCTCCCAGTAGGAGGTGGAGGCTATGCTCCTTTTCCATGAAGCTGGGATTTGATCTTCTGGGACTTCTGGTGACCAAGAGTATAGTGGAAGTGATGCTAGGACTTCCAAGGCTAATTCCCATAAAAGATCCAGCTTCTGCCTGGCTCCACTTCAGAGCCCTGAAATAAGTCCAGTTGCCCTAAAGCCACCATGCTGTTGATTTTGAGGAAAGACTGAGCCACTAACAGGGAGATGCTCAAACAATCTCCCTCTAACCAGATGTGAAAAAGCCTTTGGAGATGACCCAAGAGCTACCATCTGATAACTTCATGAGACACAGAAGCAGAAGAACCCAACAAATGCTCCTTAATTTCTGACCCACAGAAAGCTTGAGATCGTATCGTCGCTTGCCATTACATTTCAGATGATTCGTTACACAGCAGTAACTAATGCACACTGATGACACCAACTGCCACAGCCATCATTTGCTTCGGCTCAGACCACAGCTCTACCTTTTGTCAGTCTGGTCCAAATTTACACCCATAACCCCTCCTTTTTCTCTGCAACACAGGTAAAATAAGACTGGAACCTTAAACAAGACCAGGTGATGATGACAGAGAGAAGTTAACATGTAATGAGATATACCTGGTTTCTAAATTTAGTTCACTGACCTTATAACATGGGTTTGTAATGAAAACATTTCTCTTCCTGTTTAGACTCCTTTGAAGTTTTTTTCCTGAGGTCCCATCTGCATACTTTACACAGGGACTGTCAACTCAATCCAGATATTATATCCAAAGGCCTGAAGGTAAAATGTAATCAGATTTGAAAAAATAAACTATATTACAGATTGGGCTTTTATACTTCCTAACCAAAATACAAGGGAAAACTAAACAGTGGCTTACGTTCTAGCTTTTAAATCAGTTTGGGCTTAAACCAAATTCCAGATGCTTGAATATGCCGAAGTGCCACCGTCCCAGGGGCATTCACCTATTCCAGGTGTCAAGCAGATGCCTTTCTTAAAAACAAAACCGGAAATAGTTTATGTTATTTTTTTTGTAATTTAGAAAGTCAGATCTGTGTGAGGAGAATTAAGTTACCTGAAATAGTTTTTAGCTATCAAATGTTTTGGTCTTTCTAAAAAGCTATCATTCTAAGAAACAGCCTAATTTAGATTATCTTCTTTTACAAATAAGGATTAGCACACTGATTAGGATTTTTAAAAGTATATTAAGTGTTGCAAAAATCTGATTATATACGGAAATGTATTTGTCAAAATAAACCACAAATGAATATTTATCCATATTCAAACTGAACAATTAAATTGTTTTTAAAAATTTAGGGCATGGTACCTAAAAATGTAAGAACTCTCTTGAGTGACAAATCCTGAAACATGACAATTTATGAGTAGGGATTATAGTATTCAACCAACAGTGATTTTTTTCCTTGAGGTTCTAATGTATGCATAATTCTTTTCCATTTTAGGGTTAATTCTTTAAAAACTAGCTTTAAAAATAATTATCAAGTCACAGACAAACCATGAACAGTTGGGTTTATTTCAACAGTAAGTTTGAAACTCTTGCTTTTGGCAAGAGTACTACAGTAATTATATTAGGAATAGGTAATTTCCTACACTGTCAAATATATAAAAGTTCCTTCTGCATTTTCCTCAACACTGATCAACAAGCAGATTCAGTCCACATCTGCTTTCATCTACTCAGTGTACCCAAGCTTCTTCTTCAGAGATTCTGGCATCTCAGGTGGAGGAGGGCGAGGGAGCCTGAAGTAGACCTTCACGGAGTCATAGATGAACCACTGCAGTGCAGTCAGAGTGCCAATCATGATGATACGGGCAAAGAGTCCCTTCCATACACCTTGATAAAATATGAAATGTGAGTGAAAAATATACTCCAAAGTGTTATTCTTTCTTTAGAGGGGAGGAAAAAAAATCTTACCTCTAAATCCAAGTCTCTGGAGGACCAGAGACGCACTGCTACCCTTCTCTTTATTCAACACAGACACCACAGAATCAGCAGGGTGAGAAACAATGGCACAGAAGACTCCAGCTGAAAAAAAGTCAAGATAAATGATCCAATATGGGGTCAGTTAAAAAAAATTTTCACATCACAGCCAACAACATTTTCAGGAGTAATAAAATTTTCTTGTGTTTAAAAAAATCATATTTTAGAGTGAGACTAACAAGAAAAGTTATAAAGCAGTCTACCCTCTGTAAAACAGAACAATCCCTCAAGTTATATTCAGATTTTAACACTTTCTCTTGTATTAAAAATTTGTTATTGGAAAAACTAAACAACAAAAAAAGGCACAGCAGTGAAGTCAATACATTCCCGAGCTTAATTGTGACATGCAAACCACAAAACAATTATTTTAGGAACAAATTAGCAAGTATTTATGAATCCTGAAGAGTATATAAAATGCAATGGAAAGATAAAACTTCTTTGGAATATTTTTCCCTCACAAAAGAGACCAATACTGGAAATGATTATTCTTTTTTTTTTTGGAAATGATTATTCTTAATTTCACAGACAAGTATGTTCTAAATAATTCATACCTATGTAACCTGCCACAAATGTGACAACCAGCTGCTCTGGCTTTGAACATTCACTTCGGGGCTTGGGAACCACAAACTTGTACAATGCTTCAACAGTACGTTCAAAGCAGGCGAACTTCATCATGGTGTATGGTATCTGTCTCATCCAGAGAGGAGCAACCCCCTTGTAGAATCTAGGAAATCAGAAGACTTATTTTACTCGGTTGCATATATTCATCTAGCAGACTTTTTCATTATTAACAGAAGTGTCCGCACACCAGTCAAGTCCTGATAGTAACAAAATGGCAGCACTACTGCATGTCATTTCTATCAGAACCTAAGACTAACATGCAGGTATATTTATCTCACATGCCAATGACTCAAGCACCTTTGACTATACAACCAAAAAAGTTGCTGGATGTTTCTTTCACTGGAACTACAAGAAACAGTAAGTTTACAAGTAGAACTCAGCTCAAGATTGGCATCCACAAAGGTGGATCTAAGGAAGCATGTGTGGCCTGTCTATATGCAAATTCTTAACTGTGAACATAGATGACAAGAATTCTAACAAGGGCACTCCCCAACCCCCAAGTTAAGAGTTAATATTTAGGTCAAATATCAAGTCATTTGTAGACTGACAAATGATTCTAACTTTAGGGGAAAAAAAACCCTTAATTCAGGGTCCAAGCCATGTATCAACTTATCCTTGCCCCTAGAGTTTACATTCTATGTGAGGGGGAAAGAGATATGAAAAAGAGAAAGTCTGGCAGGTTTAATGCTAACAAATGCGGTTTTTTCAAATGAGTATTTTTATACTATATATTTAGGCAAACGTTTACTTACGCCTTTAAGCCTTCTTCCTTATACATTTTGGGAGCTGCATCCCTCAAAGTGTTAGCATATCCTGGTTGGGTTTGAATTCGAACCTTAGCAGCTTCCATAGGAGCCAGAGCAATGTCAGCAAAGAATTCAGCACTGGCAGAGGCAGCCAAATATAGTGATGTGCGCCAGAGATAGGCATTCTCCTAAATGAAAAACATAAGGAGAAACATGAATTGCTGCTGCACTGGCTGTTCTCAATTTAAGAGACAGTTCTAGGCAACAGTTAAAATTTCAGACATTTTAAGTGTTTCTTTATCACAGTCCACAGATAACACCCATGAGACTGAGTATCTCTCATAACCTCATCAATCATAGTACACTGTGAATATTTTTTGAATGTCTAGGTGCCAAGGATAGTTGACCCTTGAACTCACACAAGATACTACAATCCTCTTTAAAAAACTCAAATCCAACTTATTTGGAAAGCAGCACAGCACAATAAAAAGAGCACTGAAATCCAATGAAATAGTTTCTTTTTCTTATCCTGTTTATGTTAAAACAGCCTTATGATACAACATTGTAAAGCAATTATACTCCAATAAAGATGTTAAAAAAAAACACAACAGCCTTATGATTTGAAACATACTGTTCACCCTTTCTGAGACTATTTCCTCAGTTCTAAAAAAAGGTGAGTCAAACAAAAATCTAAGATCCTTTTTGGTCTTATATTTTATGTTAAAAACTGAGGAATTTTTTTCCTTTTTCTTCTTTTTTAAATATTTATTTATTTATTTGGCTGTGCCAGGTCTTAGTTTCGGCATGTGGGATCTAGTTCCCTGACCAGGGATCGAACCTGGGCCCCTTGCGTTGGAAGCATGGAGTCTTAGCCACTGAACCACCAGGGAAGTCCCTAAAAGCTGAGAACTTTCAATTTCAAAGATAAATTACATACCTCTCCAAGCATGTTGCTATACAAAACTTTGAAGACTTCATAAAAGCCAAATTTGCAGAGCCCTTGCATAGAGTAGCCAATGAATGTCGGAGCCCATCCTTTGGCCAAACCACGAACACCATCTTCTTTGAGTGTAACTGAGAATCCATTAAATATGCCCTTGTACTTCTGTGGGTCCACCTTTATTTAAAACAAGAAGAAGAAGAAAAAAAATGTACAACAGAGATAATAACACTTCTCACAAACATTTAATTGTTATTATTAGTTTTTCCTTTTGGTTCTAATATAAACTTTAGTAACTACACAAAAGGTAGGTAAATACAAGTTCACTGCATGATATCAGCTTAATGTCTACTATTTATCTTTGTAAATGTAACTTTTTGTACAGTAAGGTCTAGCTTTCTTTCAGTCAGACTTAAGTCTTGGAGAGTTAGTTAAGAGGATAAAATTCCTGCAAAATTACATGATAAAACGGACACAAGATTTTCCCACCACCCAACTCTTTTTACCACTTAAAAATTAGTCTTAAAGCTACTTCATAAACAATAATTGAGTCTATATCCTTGAGATATGCTAACCCATTAAGTGATTATAAAGTTTTGTGAACTTAAGACAATCAAATTAAATACAAGTTAAAAAGGTACATCAACATGAAAACCCTCTTTTAAGAAATTAAATTCCCTTTAAGAAACATGCATAAGAAGTTTTAGCAAAGGTGTATTTAATATTCATTCTATTAACTAATGGGGGTAAAAATCTTAATCTATTTCTGCCAGTACTAGAAGGGCTGGTATACATCACCTTCCTCTCCCTGCTAACATTTCACCTTCCTTTCTCTTTTAGGTAAGTAGACCGCTAATCCTGTTTGGGACAAATAAATTTTTGATGTTTGATTATTTGTGTTTCAATAATCCTAATTAAGACATTTTAATTGTGAAAGAAAACCTTTTATGTAAATAAATATGCAAGAAGCTATGCCCACAAATTTTAAGCACTATACAGTGAGAGTTTTTTAATCTATCGTGTTCTCTGCCTTGATCTTATCAATAAATAAGAGACATGAAGTTACATCATATAATACACAAAGAATGACTGCCTACTCTGACGTGTAAGTGCTTTTAAAATGACTATTTGGAGCAAAAAAGAATCGGTAGGCCTTGAAGAACTCTAGGCAGAATTCAGCCCAGCAGCAAGAACCACTTACAACCAGAGTCTGAGATCAACAATCTACCTTCACTCTTATTTTAAAAGAGGTATTTCTTGGATTTAAAACACTAATTAAAGTAAAAATCATGCATTAAAGAAATCTGAGTTTGGTGTTCTCCTAAAATTTCCGGCAGTCATAACGTCTTCATTCTTCTCAATTGTGAAGTCCTTTAATATTACTTGGAATTAAGTCACACACAGAAGAGATGTTCAATGTTATCATCTCAATACAAACCTGCATACGGCATTTCACTAAATCCAGAGGAACAACAGCAGTGTGTGTCAGACCACAACTTAAGACCCCACCAAAGCCACACAGTGCGTAAAACTTCGCAGAGCCATATTCACAACTGTACTCTGTAATAAGACAAGACACACCATGCGTTTTAATATAATACTCATGTTACTGGTTATCAACTTACCTCCTGGACAGTTAGGTTTCCACACAGCTTGTTAGTAGGTAACAGCCATGTTTCAACAATGTTTTATTTAGTCCAACATGCAAAAACAAACCTGCAGTCTGCATTTAACCAGATCTAGAGGAACCAATGCTGTATGTGTTGTGCCACAACTAATAATTCCTCCAAGTCCACAGAGGAGAAAGAATCTGCCAGATCCATAGTCACAGCTATACTGCTCTGTTTAATTGAAAAAAAAAAAATCAAGTAAGTATTTCTTCAGAGGTGACTAAGGTCATGGGAATGCAAGAGAACTACACTTCCCTGTGAAAAAGTAGTATCACAACTGAACAGCTCTGCCCACCATTTACAAGTAAACAAAGATAATTTTCCACCTAGTGTGAACAAGGAATTCACTGCCAAAATCAAAACAATCATTTAAAGATTTTGAAGGTTATCTGTGAGATACTACCTCTCTCTCGTTTTGCCATATAAATTTTAAAAAAAGTTTTCTACATCATTAATAGCTCTTCCAATTAAAGTCAAACTTCAAATTACTAACGGCTGATAAGAACACACTTTTAAGTACCAATCCAACTTAAATCATGTAAAAGCTTGCAAACCTCTAAGGCCACTAACCAATACTATCCCCACTTATGGATCCCTATAGTGTAAAAATAGATAAACATAAATTTCTGCAGTCAAATACATTTACTACACAAATGACCATAGATTTAACTCTCTAAACTGAAGGACCGAATGATGATGTAAGGGTTTTTTCCTCACACTGAAGACAGAACAGAAACACGTAATAATTTTTTTTTTAAATCTTTACATTTTACAGGTACAAGGTAGATAACATATTCTGTACTCCTGCAATTCGGTTTTCAGGTTTCTCTATAAATACACTCCACTGGGATTTAAAATACACACAGTTAAAATAAAGTTGGGTCTAATCATTAAGAAACCCGAGAGATAAGATCAAAGGGATTCCTATCTATTATATCCTTTCTATGGTCTCTCCGGGTCTACAAGCCAATCAGGTGCATTAAAACAAGAGTTACCCAGTTATCACACATACCTTGTGTCAACTAATATTAGACTCCGGGAATACTAAAGGGAGGAAACAATATTTTTAAAAAGAAAGTGAAAGCAAAATCAAAGAACTGATAATACAGTTAGAACTGCGGTGGCCAGTGGTTAGGATGAAGACTTTACCCAATGGCCTAGTCGGCTGACTAAGCGGGCTCACGGTGAAGATAAGGAGCTAGTCACGGCCTCTTTGCCTCCACTCGCTCGAGGACGCGGAGGTCACGGAGGGAGCAGGGCCTAGACCCTTCCACGCCCTTGAGGGAGGGCCAAGGATCCGACACCCGGCCTCGGGCGGAACGAGCTGACATCCTCGGACAAGCAACTGGGCGCCCTCCTGCGTTGCCGCGGGCAGGGCGCGCGTCCTTCCCTGTCCTCCGGGCCGAGCACGCCACGAAGGCCGAGGGGACCTCACAAACGTATCGGGACAGGGTCTGACCTCACCTTCCACAGAGGCGGCCGCCAGCTTGCGGGAGCGACGGGGTGGGCCCGGGGGCCCGGCGGGGTTGCTGCGGGGGCCCGCGAGACCATCTTGCACCAACTGCAGGTGGGGTGCGTTGAAGGGGTTCGCCCGCGCCAAGTGCGCCACGGACGAGAACATCTTGCTAGGGGGAGAGGAAGCGGCGGTTAGAGGAAAGGCAAAGGGGTCCGTTAGGCCGGCTAACGTCACCAGCACCCTGGGACCACCCCCGCACCCAGGCCTTGCCTCTTCCCGCCTCCGCGCCCTTGAGGAGGTCACCGCGGCCTCCCCAAAGGAGGAGGCCAACGGGGTCTACAGCCAAAGAAGCGCCCCACCGGGTCTCCGCGCTCCGCTCCCCGCACGCACTGCAGGTAAGGCCGAGCCACACTCACTCCCTAAGATGGCGAACACACCACCGCTCCCTCGGAAAGGCTGGGGCTCACAGAGGCTAAACGTCCTCCGGGTCTTTAGATCTGTGCCTTTCGCGCGTCGTCAGCGCGACGCACATAGTGCGTCACTACAGACTGGCGGCACCCATTGGCGAAGAAGAGCGCCGAGGCCCTAACGTCATCGCGTTCTCCTAGCAGCCGTATCCCCGCCCCACTCGCCCTAGCCCTTCCGGCCCGGCTTCTGCGCAGGAGGGTTCCTTTTGCGCAGGCGCGCATTCCAGGCCGGTGTTCTGAGTTGTGTGGGTTTGTGCTCGTGACCTTCCCTTTTTGTCCCTTCACCTTCAAACGTCTCTCCTGGAATCTGGGGCTTACTTTCTTTTCATTTAAATGAGCCCCAATATACTAGTCACCTAAAAAAAAATCCGGGGCTTCCCTGGTGGCGCAGTGGTTGAGAGTCCGCCTGACGATGCAGGGGACACGGGGTCATACCCCGGTCCGGGAGGATCCCACATGCCGTGGAGCGGCTGGGCCCGTGAGCCATGGCTGCTGAGCATGCGTGTCCGGAGCCTGTGCTCCGCAACAGGAGAGGCCACAACAGTGAGAGGCTCGCATACCGCAAAAAAAAAAAAAATCCGAATACGCGATGATATATTATTTCGGTTTGCGGTTAGAATGTCACTAAAGTACAGTTTTTGTGTCACAGCTTCTGCTATTATGGTTCTTTTTTTTTAAGTTCTATTGACATTACACACAGACATGTCTGAATTTTCCATCAGCATTTAGGAGAGTATTTTAAAAGGAAATGTGTAGCAAGAACTCTTAAGACAGCTTGCTGCTTCATCACAATAGTTTATATAACACATTAAAGCATTCAATAAATTATTTTTAACACCTGGGAGTACAGGGGTGAACTAGAGTGAAAGTGACTGGCAGCAGATTTTGTTTTCAATTTATTTAGAAAATCTTCATTAGATTCAGTTAAACAAAGAAAGGCCTAGTTTAATTGGAAAGAGTTTAGTAAGGATCAAACCTCTTAGAATTCTGGCTCTGACATTTTCCCAGCTATTGTTAAAGTAACCTTGGGAATTTACTTGATCTCTGTGCACCTGTTACTTAAATGGTGGAAGCAGGGCTGGCCTCATGGGCTTGCTACCTATACAGTTATGCAGGGCCTATGCTTAGTTTAATGTTCTGCTGTCACCGTTTTGAAATTCTTAATGAACAAGAGACCCTGTTTTTCATTTTGCACTGGGCCCTGCAGATTTTGCAGCTGGTCTTGGATGGGAGTAATACATATCTTGAAGAGTTTGTGAAAACTCAGTGAGATAATTTCTTCTTTTTTCTTCCTTTTTTGTTTGTTTGTTTTATTAAATGGACTTGAAAAATTGAGCTGTCATGTATGCCAATGGTAGCAATATTGCCTAAAACTCTGTTCCTATATAAACATGCAAGATTTTTGTAGAAAATTAGCATTACAATATTAGAAAAAGTTAAAATGTTATCCTCTTAAGAAAGAAACTGGACATTTTCTTTAAAAAGCAGATATCATGGGCTTCAATCTTTTCAATTCCCCATCCTCTGAATAGAGCTCAATAATAATTTTGGTGAGATCAATATTTAGTGTTCACATTATGATGACTGCTATTTATAGTAAGCCATGGTGAATGCTGTAATTATATTTCTAATCTTGAATGATCTGTTTTTCTCTAGAGGTAATAATTGTCACTTTTGGCATTTGTTTGGTTTTCTAATCACTCATCACTAAGTCAAAATCTGCTGTATTAGTTTGCTAGAGGCTGTCATAACAAAGTACCTCAGACTGAGTAGCTTAAGCAAAAGAAATTTGTGTTCTGTTAGTTCTCAGTGAAATAATTTCTAAAACTGAGGATTTTTAGCCAAGGAGCAGAGCTGGGGTCCGAGGTTGTGGAGGGGGACATCAGTGGATGGTAAGTTACTGAGAGATTAAGGTAATTCTTGCTAAATTGACCTCACAGGATTCTTGCAGAAGGCAGGCCAAGGTTATCAGACATCACTTGGGAGATGAGGAATTTGATCAGGTATCGAGCATGATCAGATACCAAGTTTGGGAGATTCTGGCTAAACCGACTTAGAATTCTTGCTACACTTGGGTTCCTTATGATCATGCCCAAGGATGGGCTTAGTGGAAAAAGGTCTCAGAGTAGCCTAACTAAAGTTTGGTCAAGGAGAGAGTCTTTGTCAATGCCTTCCTATTCAGTATACCAAGGCAGTCTAGCCTTTTAATTTCATTTAATATGGGCTGCCACTGAGTTTAAGTTTCAGCCAAACTGTTAGAGACACCCTCAGCAATCTGAGCTAAAACAATGGACTGGGCCACTTTCTTTACTGTACTCATATCAGTAAGTTTGCCTTGATCTACCATTATATTCCTTCTCTTTTAGTTATTGCTACTTATCAAATTACTCCAAAATTTAGGGACATAAAACAACAAATACTATTATTTCATATTTTCTGAGGGTCAGGAATCTGGATGTGGCTGAACTACATGGCCTGACTCAGGGACTGTCATAGGGTTGTAGGCAAGCTGTTGGCTGGGACTGTGGTCTCTAAAGACTTGACCGGGGCCAGAGTATCTGCTTTCAGGGTCGCAAACTTGGCAACTGGCAGGATGCTTCAATTCCTTGTTGTGTGGCCCTCTCCATAGGGCTCCTCATGACGTGGCTTCCCCAGAGTAATTCAAGAAAGAGCAACCAGGACAGAAGTTGCGGTGTCCTTTATAACCTAATCTCAGAAGTGACTCACCATCACTTCTGTATTTTACTGGTCATGCAGACGAATCCTGATACGATGTAGGAAGGGAGGTGGAGATCATTGGGGCCATCCTGGAGGCTGACTACTACACACCCAACCAAACATTCTCAGCCTCCATCCCCATGTGTGTTGCCCAGGTTTCTCTTAATATAAATCTTGCACACCTTTTATCTTATCTTCTAGGGTTTCCTGCAATGGGGCCTAGAAGCAATGGGAGGTATTGACAACTGGTTCTGAGAAGGATCAGCACACCCTACAAGGCAACTACCTCAGGGGGAGGAAGAGCTATTTCTACTAGCAATAGAGGCTCAGCAGAACTTAGGGGTTCATGATCCCAGTGTCATCTGAAGCTTCCCATGTGTTCCCATCCACACTGCTCCAAAAAAAAGCCCTTACGTTAACACAAGTCCTGCAAGATGGGGAATTCAACTGCATTGTAATTCAGGATTAGATTTTGGGTTTAGTTTTTAGAAATTACACCCTTGTACATATAGGAAGGCAATCATTTAGGTTTTCTGGTCCCTTATCTCATCTTGAACTGAGAGTTTAAAACCCTAAGCTCATCATTTCCCTTCCCCTACTTATCTAACATAATTAGGAAAAAAACCAGCCAACCCCACTGTAGTCCTTATTTTCACTTAAATATTTCGTGGAAGCATCTACTTGGTCACCCAAAGCCTTGCCTTCTTCAGCCATTTGATTACTGGTGTCCAGAGGTCATAATTTAAGAAATTTTTTTTTGCTAATGCATGCCATGGACAACCAGTGTCACCATTATCATTGACAGCTGGTCACCAATGCCTTTAAATCCAATCAGACCAGATAACCCAGAACAAATTCAGAGAAACCCATTGTTAAGGTTTTGTTCTCCTGGAATTACTTCCAACACCACTGTCTGTATCAGAGTTTGATCAGAGAAGCATAGCCACAGTGAGTCATATGGAATAAAAGATTTATTGTAGGGATTAGACTTTATGAGACTGTGGGAGCTGGAGAAGAATTTGCCTCTGTGTCTGGGGCTGGACCTGAAATTACTGTGAATCAATAGGACTTACAGTCAGGCAGGAAAGCTGAACATGAAGTGGGGGTGAGCAGGGACAAATTGGAACCCACAAAGTCAAACTAGACTGTGAGTCTGTCTCATCACCTACAATGCTGGTCCCTGCAGGAGCCATGGTGCAGGTGCTTATGAGAGCCACAGTGCCACTATGCATCTGGCCCAGGACTCAGAGAAACCGAAGAAGATCCAGTTCTGAAAAAGCTTCACGCCTGGCCTCTGCCCCGATTTAAGGTGAGCCAGCAAATCAGCAAAATGAGCGTGAGCTGCCACAGCACCTCATGTCCTGCACCGACCTTCAGAGTATAAGGACTGCTGCTTCACTTCTGCCTTTGCACAAATTTCCTTTGTGACCAATCCTAACCCAGACCCATATTTAGGAGATAAACAGTTAAACTTTGAGGCGCTAGAGAGATAGAACATTCAAGGGGAACTTTGCCATGGGCATTTGAAAAACTCAGAGCTAGAAGTCAAGTTTGCCCTTGTAGATTTGACAATTATCTCTGTCATGGAGAATCACAAAAAAATCCTTAAATAATTCCTAGCACAGTCATGTAATAAAAGGATACAAAAAATTATGTGAGGGAGACTGAAGTCCATTTTCATATCTGCCCTGAGGAAAAAAGAGTAACATCCACTTATTTATTGTCTTTTTTGATTAGAAATCTTGTTTTTTATTTTTGGGGTGGTTTGTTGTTTTGTTTTTGTATGACTTCATAAATAGAGTAGGGAGAAATTTGTCTCTTTGTGTCTGAAGTAAAATAAAATGGACTTCATAGTTGGGGCTTTAGTTTCCATTCTGGAAAGTTTTAAAATCCCCATTCTTTGGAAAGGTACGCTAGGTTGAGCCTAGAGTACCTTGTCTGTAAGACTGGTGGTCTCTTTACCATAGCGCACCCCGAGAGAGCAGAGCTAGCTCTGAGGCCCGGTCTCAGACTCTTAAATTTACCCATGTTTGTGCATGGAGCTGAAAACAGTGAAAGTTATATCTGTATATCCAGAGACATTGTATTTTATAGGAAATAAAAGGCAGGTGAATCCTTTTACCCAGTCTTTATCTCTTGATATCTTGAAATTTCTTTCTTTCTGCAATTAAGATCATAAAATATGCTTTGGCCCAGAGAGGAGAGCCATACCTTGATGTGGCAGAACCTAAAAGAGTCCACGTGGAAGGAGCACATCTATGTGGCACTTCAGTCACTCAATGGCTACAATTCATCACCTGGACAGATTTTAAGTGAGGCCCTGTCATCATAAGTTAGAGGTCCCCAAACCTGGTTTCTCATCGAAGCACCTGGGGAGCTTTTTAAGCACAGATGTTGTCAGACCTCAAAAGATTCTACTAAGTCTGATGAGGAGTTCTAGAAGCTGCCATTTTTTTTTTAAAGATCCCCAGGTGATTCTTAAAATAGCCAGTTTTAGGGACTGATGATCTAAGGAATTCAAAGATAGGCGTGAGCCTGTGGAACGGGCCTGACCCAACACTGACAACATCCTGAGTTGCCTGGTTTGCCATGGATATAAAGTGCTCACTTACTAGAAAGGAATCCCTGCTGATCTGGTTTGCTTCAAACTGACTGTTCATCTTGTTCTTCCACATTCAAGAACAAGGTGCAAGGCTGCGGTGCACACCATCAGCACCCCGTACAAACTGGGGCAAATTCTTAACAGAAGTATGAAAGGGGACAGGAGAATATCAGCTGCTTAAAGATGGTCACAGCCACAGACTTGGTAACATACGGGAAATTTGAGGGAGAAATGTATATACCTGAAGAATAGCAAATACGAAAAATAATGAATATAAAATGGACTAAGCCTTACTAAAAGGAGAAGAAATAGTTTTGTTCATCCTTAGATGGGACAGAATATACCTAACACCTAAATTTCTGTTTGTACGCTGGGTTATTATGAACTGAAATGTATAGTAATTTTATCACAATTCAAACCTCATGCCACTTATGATCTTTTTGCTGTAGCTACTCAGAGGCCTTCCCACAAATGAGTCCGATGTAACTGCAGTCAGCTCTAAATGAAGTTAAAATTTGCAAACATAATGAAACTTCAGGAAAAATTCTCAAATTCTGCTATTATATCTCTAAACCTGGAAGATAGTCAATTGGGAAGGAATAACTTTAGGGAATCAAACATATTTTTAGACAGCAGTAGCCTCAAACGTTAGTGGAATTTAACTGACTGATTTTATTCTTCTGAGAGAAACTGAATATTGCTGACTTACACAATTACAGTTAATGTACATAACACTAGCAGTTACTTAAATTTTCTATAATTTGTGCTGCTTTGAAATTTTGTGGAAAAGACACTATTTTTTCCCTCTTTTGACTTCAAGAATTTCAACTTTGAAAAATATTTAAATCATCCATCATTTAAATTACAAAATAGGAGAAAATAAAAACGTAGAGTTTTGTCAGCTAATCTACTCACCCATGGCAGTTTATGGGTCAGAATAACTTGTTCCTGGGTGTTTGAATGATCAAATTAGATGTCTGAATTAAATGAACATTATTATTATTATTATTTAAGTGGTATGGCTGAAGCTGAGGAGGCTGTTTTTAATTTTTTAAAATATATGATCGGGAATTCCCTAGAGGTCCAGTGGTTAGGACTCTGTGCTTGAATCTCCTGAGTTATGTGGACAAGCTTCAGTCCTAAACATTAAGAACTTCTTATACCTTACTTTGCCATGCCCTCATCCTCCTGGCTACTTACAGTCATCGTTTTTCTGTTAACACAATCTCCCAGTTAGGTCCGATCTTTCCAAAAACGTTTAAGCATCCTCCCTTCTAGTCCATTTGCTAATGTATGTTGGAACTGCTCTATGTAATAGTAATCTAGACAACTTAAAAGTTTTTGGACTACCTTTCACTCTAAGAAATATCACTGTAACATCACGTATTTTAAAGAATTGTTGAAACGTTTGCAATTTTGCCTTAACACAGTGGATCCAAGGGTAATTGAAAAAAAGTCATAGGCAGGTTTCGACTGTTAACATGTTTAAGGTAGCATGGTTGTTAAAATGTGTAAATATGTCTAGAAAAAAATACAAGTATCTTAGTAAAATCATTTTAAAACAACATAATGCCCCGGTTGGTCTAAGTTATTGATATTTATTCTTAAATTGTTTAATATCTATTGAATACCTAGTGTAGGGTACTGTGAATATTTCCAAAGGCCTCTCTCCTTTCACATTCTCTTCCCAAGAATCTCCTTTACTCCCATGGGATCAGCTTTCATCCTTTATGGTAAAATTCTCAGTATTTTATTTTTCGTATTTTCTGATTTTGAATATTTGTTTACTTTTTAAGTTTTTTGAAGTAATTTTAAATTTACAGAAAAGGTGCAAGAATAGTACAAAGAGCTTCTGTATACCCTTCACTCAGCTTCCCAGATTGTTAACATTTTGCCATGTGGTTTATGACTCTGTCCGTCTGTCTGTCTCTCCCACATATTTTTAGACACAGATGTATGGAGAGTTATACACACATATAATATATTTATATGTATATATATAGATTACATGTACAAATACATAAATACACATAAATACCTATATACATACATATTTTTCCTGAACCAACTGAGAATTAAGTTAAATACATGATGCTTTATTATTCCTAAATACTTCAGTATTGTATTTCCTAAAAGATAGAGCACAAGCATCAAAATCAAGATATGATCAGTGATATAATACTACCATCCAATCTAAATATCCTATCTAAATATCCCAATAATGTCATTTACAGCAAAAAACAAATCAAAACAAACCAAGAATACCTTTTCTTCTAGTCCAGTATCCAGTCCAGGAGCATGTTACATTTAATTTTCATGTCACTTTAAGTTTCTTCAATCTGGAACAGTCCTATCTTTCTTTGTCATTCATGCCCTTGGCATCTTAAGAATACAAGACAGTTATTTGGAGAATGTTACTTGAATTGGTCATCTCTGATGTTTTCTCATGATTAGATACAGAGTATGCATTTAGGGCAGGAATATTGTAGGAAGGATTTCTTGTTCTTTTCGGAGAATCATATCAGAAGGCACATGATATTGATTTGTCTTATTACTGATGAGGGGAAGTTTGATCACTTGATCAAGGTGGCATCTGCCCAGTTTCTTTATTGTAAAGTCACTATTTTTATCTGTAATTAATATGTAATTTGTAGGGAGATACTTTGAAACTACCTAAGTATTCTGTTCTTCAACAAACTTTCGCCTACTGATTTTCACATTTGTCAGTGATTGTTGCCTGAATCAATTACTATTGTGATAATTGCCAAGTAGTGATTTTCTAACTCCATCAGTCCTACATTTATTCTTCTGTGAGGAAGTGCTTTTCTTACTCTTCTTATTTAGTTCATTCTTCATTTATTTGTATCAGTATGGACTAATGGATTCCTGTTTTATTCAATGAATTATCTAATACTAACATTATTTCATTTGATGCTTATATTGTCCCAGATTTGGCCAGTGGGAACCCCTTTAAGGTGATCTTGTATTCTTTCTACAAGTCCCCATCATTTTTTGAGCACTTTGTTACTTTCTGGTACAGCAAGATGTTCAAGGCTCACCTTATACTTTTTCTGCCCCAGCCCTGGAATCAGCCATTTCTCCAAAGAGCTTTGGTTCTGTTAAGAGAATAGCATTTAGAACCAAGATCTGGGATCAAAATATGCATAACAATGCTATGTGTTATTGCTTCTAGGTTTTCTCAGTATATATACATGCAAACATATATACACATTTGTATCAATCCATCTATCTATCATTAATTATATCCTCTTAAAAACCATGAGTGCACACAAATACTTCCAATTCCAAGTCAGAATTCCCCAGAATTCATTCTAGCCTTTTTTTTTTTTTTCCTTTCCACATTTGTAACTCCCTTCTCTGGTTTTCATTACCTTCAATGTATTGTCTCTTACTTGCTTATTCCTTCTGGTTATATCCAGCTTCCCAATCCTGCTGGCAGTCTCCCTGTCATAAACCTTACAGAGCCCACTGGCCCTGGTTGCCTGAAATGAAGAATAGAAACCAAGAAATTAAAGAAAAGAAACCAACCAATGTTTTTTAAAGAAAAGAAAAATAGAAGGAGAAGAGGAAGAGGAATGGAAAACAGCTATGGCTATCATTATTAACAAATTAACTCCAAATCTTAACTCCAAGTCAATAAAAGTGTACTTTTTGCTTCTGTAAAGTTTAATGCTGATTGAGCGGTTCTCCAGGGAGCTCTCCTCCAAGTGGTGACTCAGGGATCAAAGGTGTTTTAATCTTATGCCTCTGTCATCTCAACACATGACTGCTGCAGGTTTGGCCAAAAGATGAGATGCAACAAGGAAAAGTCACACCCTCTCTCAGCTGCCTCAGAGTGAAAGTAAAATGTCATTTCTGCTCATGTTGCTTGATTGAGAATTAATCTCATGACAGGACCCAGATGTATAGGACTGAGAAAGGTAAGAACATATGGATATTCAGGGACTCATTCAGGGATGAGTTCCTAGTCTCACCTGCACCCAATGTAGATACATTTGCATAGATTCTATCTATACTTAGACAACAATGTAACTTCCTGATGAACATTCTTGGAGAATAACAATGAGGTTGACCAGGATAAAAATGAGTAAACTTATATGTAGCCCTTAGATATACACTGTTAAATGCAGCAGTCATCTATAAAAAATTATTTCAGTTTTGGATTAGTTGATTTAAAGATACTTTTTCTAGCAATAGTTAGTAGTTAGCAGGGTCATGTCTCTATAATAGTCACTTCTAGTCCAAAGGTTAACGTGCTATTTCCTGGTGGCCCTTGTAAGCATTTGGATTGTTAGTAAGTGTTCATTAAATAACTGCAGTACAAGGTATAGCTCTGTGCTTCCTTCTTTAATTATAATTATTTTAACATTTGAAATAATTTCAAATTTACAGAAAATATGGAAGAATAGTACAACGATGTACTTCATCTAGATTTACCAGTTTTTAACATTTTGCCACAATTGCTTTAATAGATTCTTTTTTGTCCATCTATCAGTCCATCTTTATAATTTGAACCATTTGAGAGTAAGTTGCAGACTTATACTGTTTTACCCCTAAATACTTCAGAGTGCATTTCTTAAGAAGAAGCACTATTTTCTTATACAATCATAGTAAAATTATCAAAATCAGGAAATTTAACTTTGATAATATAATATACAATACACATTCAAAATCTGCCAATTATGCCAATTGTGTCCTTTTTAATAATGCCTTTTTTCTCGTCCACATCTGATCCAAGATGACATGTTGCATTTAGGGGTCATGTCTCTTTAGCTCCCTTTGCTCTATAAGTTTCTTAGTATTTCTTAGTCTTTCACAACATGAACAATTTTAAAGAGTACAGGCCAGCTATTTTGTAAAATTTCCCTCTCTGATGTTTGCTCATGATTAAAGTTGTGCATTTAGGGACGGAAGGAAGGAAGGAAGGTCATGTAAGTGATGTATTCTCCTCAGTGCCCTGCTTTGGGAGGCGTTTGTGGTTGATTTGTACCATTACTGGTGAGATTACCTTTGATCACTTGGTTTAAGGTAGTGTCCTTCAAGCTTCTTCACTGTAAAGTTATTATTTTTCCCTTTGTAATTCATAAGCAATTTGTGGGGAGATACTTTTCATACTTTTGAGACTATGTCAATAGCCTGTTTCTGAAAAATCTCACACCCACTCATTTTCACATCCATTGATGATTCTTGCCTGAGTGACTACTATGATGGTTGAAAATGGTAATTTTCTAAATCCTTGTTCCTTCTACATTTTTTTAGTTGCCCATTCTACTTTAAGAATGAAATTCCCTTTTAAAAAAATTTATTTACTATCAGTATAGACTCTGGATTCTGGG
Source organism: Phocoena phocoena (assembly GCF_963924675.1). Taxonomy (NCBI): domain Eukaryota; kingdom Metazoa; phylum Chordata; class Mammalia; order Artiodactyla; family Phocoenidae; genus Phocoena; species Phocoena phocoena. Next base: position 22,880,347 of record NC_089229.1, read on the forward strand.
TTATAATACATTACTGTTATTTTGATGTTCATATTATCCCAGTGAAAGTCCCTTCAGGCTGACTTGTTCTTTTAACATGTCCTATCACTTCCTGCACATATCCTTGCTTTCCAAGGCAAGATATTCCTGGGTCATTTGTTTTTTTCATGCCCTAGTCTTCGAATCAGTCATTTCTCCATGAATCCCTGGTTCCTTTTACAGAGTAATAGTATTTAGGAACCTAGTCCTTTCTTAAGGAAGGGCTTACATTATTGAACCTACTTATTTTGGGCATTTTTAAAAAATAAATTTACTTATTTATTTACTTATTTTTGGCTGCGTTGGGTCTTCGTTGCTGCACGCAGGCTTCCTCTAGTTGCAGCGAGCGGGGACTACTCTTCGTTGCGGTGCACGGGCTTCTCATTGCGGTGGCTTCTCTTGTTGCAGAGCACGGGCTCTAGGCTCACGGGCTCAGTAGTTGTGGCACACGGGCTCAGTAGTTGTAGCTCGCGGGCTCTAGAGCGCAGGCTCAGTAGTTGTGGTGCACAGGACAGTCTTGAAAAAGGGACACTGAAAAATTTTGGCTAAACTGTTGGCTCCTAAAGGTTTCTAATACAATATAAAACATCAAAGTGAAGAGTAGGACACATAAGACTATTTTAAGCTATGAATCTGCAGCATAAGTGGCCATAACAAATGAATGCAAAGAATGTAACTGCTCTTTAGTGATCCTCGAACTTAAAATTGGAACCATATTTCAAGTAGGTTTCTCTTGGCAGCATGTAAACCATTCAGCAAATATTTATGGAACACTTTCCTATGCATCTCTGGCACTCTAGGTGCTGAGAACCCACTGATAAGCAAAACAGATCTTTGTAGAACTTAGGATCTTATAGAAATGTAAAGGAGGTAAATGCTTTCTCAGCCTGAGCAAATGGGACCTAATTCACTTCTGCAGTTAAAACGCCCAAAATAGGGCTTCCCTGGTGGTGCAGTGGTTAAGAATCCACCTGCCAATGCTTTTCACAATTTTCTAAATAGCTAGGATGTGATTTCAGTAAATGTCGTTCCTTTTAACTGAGATTGAAAGAGTACTGACATTCTATAAAGTCTGAGGTGTTAATTCAAAATGAATGGTTGAGTAGTTTATTATTTGGCACTACTAACAAATAATCTGAATAACTCAGATTACAAATTTGAAACAGAGGTAGAATTCAATCTCTGGTTGAGAAACAAATCATAGAGTTAGTGAATGTCGTTTGATCTTTTCTTGACAGAAACCTAATAAACTTTTAGATCTGCTTTTTTTTTTTTTTTCGGTACGCGGGCCTCTCACTGTTGTGGCCTCTCCAGTTGCGGAGCACAGGCTCTGGATGCCCAGGCTCAGCGGCCATGGCTCACGGGCCCAGCCGCACCACGGCATGCGGGATCCTCCCGGACCGGGGCACAAACCCGTGTCCCCTGCATCGGCAGGCGGACTCTCAACCACTGCGCCACCAGGGAAGCCCTAGATCTGCTTTTTAAGGCACTGAAAGATTAGAAGATGAAAATTAGGAAAGGGTAGGCAGGAAGCTGTTACAAACAAGTCAATTGACAGCTAAAAGGAGGGACAGATAATAGATAATCAGAGGAAAAACTAGAAAAAAACACCTCATAAACTGAAAATATACAGCTGGCTCCAGCCCCACTTAGGATTAAACAACTTTACATGGTACCCAGTTACATATATCTTTGTTTATCACACACACAGCTAAAAGAGGGTGTAGGGAGAGTAAGAGAGCAAGAATACCTTAGCTTATCAAGACATATTGTCCTGACAATGTCCATCTATCAAAAATCACAAATGCATGTACTCTTTGGTCCAGTTATCTCACTTCTGGAAATTTATCTCACACTTACAACACTTGTGCAAAACTATGTATGTACAAGAGGATTCATTGTGGCATTATTTATAACTACAACAGGTTGGAAACAATGCAGTAAGTACACTGATAGGGTTAAAAAACAAATTATCGTATAGCTATACATGGAATACTCTGTGGATAGATTGATAGATAAAACTGGACCCTTTTTTACTGATGTATAAAGATCTGCAAAATACTGTTAAATGAAAAAGTAAGACATGTATAGAAAGAATATAGTACCATCGTGTAATATTGTGTGTGTTTCTGTGTGTCTATGTAACATCTCTGGAAAGATATACACACAAAACACAAGACTGGTTGCCTATGGGGTAGAGAACTAGATTACCCTGATGTTTCTGGATATTTCAGGATTTACTATGTGCAAGTTAATAAGGTAAAGGGCTCCTGTTTTAATGAAAGAGTTATGTTGTCAATAGAAATTAAATTATCCTAAACTGATTTAAAAACCTTGATAATCAAGTTATATTATATTGGAAATAATAAGCCCAAATTAAGGCCAATTATTTCCTATTTACTGATTTTCTATTACACTACCTTCATGCTCATTTTAGTGTAATGGTATGAACATAAGGATTGAAACTGTATTGCATTTTCCATCCAGCATGCAATAATAGCAACTCAACATTTCAACTGTTACTTTCAGGTGACCCACTACTTGGTTAAAGCTTTCTGATAGCAGGATATATTACAAACTACAGTGAGTTCCACAGTGACATCTAGTGTCCCATTTTGGTAAAATTATTTAGATTCTGGGATATTATTTCTGAGATAGCTTGTGACCATGTGACTAGGTACTATTTTTTTTTTTTTTTTTTTTTTTTTTTTTTCGGTACGCGGGCCTCTTACTGTTGTGGACTTTCCCGTTGCGGAGCACAGGCTCCGGACGCGCAGGCTCAGCGGCCATGGCTCACGGGCCCAGCCGCTCCACGGCATGTGGGATCCTCTCAGACCGGGGGCACGAACCCGTGTCCCCTGCATCGGGAGGAGGACCCCCAACCACCGCGCCACCAGGAAAGCCCAACCCGATAATCTTTTGACATACATTCAGACGTCTATGTAGGTATGGCAGATGGCTCTAGGGTAAACTACCAAATACAGTGGTTCAGTGGCCACAGATTGGAGATATATATATATGTATGTATATACATATATATATATTTTAAATATATATGTATATATCTCCCAGCTATAAGTCAGCTATTTGCCGGATTATTTACCCCTTGGGGATCTAAATTCATACTTCACTAATTCCACAGTCTGAAGTTCTCCTAGGACTTTTTGCTAAATTCCAAGAAATTATGCATTCTTGATCTCTTCTGTCCTCAAGTCCAGCTTCCCTGTGTAATCTGTTTTTGCCTTTCCTCAACCCAGAGAACAAGCCCCACCTTTAACTTCACTCAAAATTGTTCACTTTCACAAAAATGAATTGGTGAGCCAGATATAGAGAACAAACTCGTGGTTATTGGGGGAAGGGGGGCAACATAGGGGTGGGGAGTGGGGGGTACAAACTATTGGTTGTAAGACAGGCTCAAGGATGTGTTGTACAACCCGAGGGATACAGCCAATACTTTGTAAAACTATAAACTGAAAGTAACCTTTAAAAATTGTACAAAAAATTTAAAAAATATGACTAGCTAGCAATTTTGAATATACTAAAAAAAAAAAGAATTGGTGAGCAATGTAGCCTTTATCAAAGACATTTTTAGTCTGATAACGAAAGAGCTGCACAGCACTCCTCAGAGCAAATAAAATTAAAATCTCCTAGTCATTCTTTCTCTCCCAAAGACCCTTTTGGGCTGCTCTGCCCTGAGAATTCTCACTTCTTCCCTCTCTCCACATGCAGTGGCCCTCTCCCCTCCTTTATTCATCCCCTTTATTTACACAGAATAATTCACCTGTCCCAAACTTTTCTCCAACCTGTACCCCTAAATCTATCCTGACTGGGAAGAGAAGAGGACTTCTACTTAACAGAAGGCAAGCTCTTACTAGAACAGTTGGGACTGTACATACAGTATCCTTTTTTTTAAAAAATAATGCCTAAGATTAAGTTTTTTAATCTATAAAAAATTTCTTGATTTTTACCAATCTAACTTTCTTTTCATCCAAATGCATATTGGCTTCTCAGTATTTTTTTTTCTTTTAAGGGTTATCTATTTCATGGAACAATTCTAATTTTCCAATCTACATTAAAAGAGGGAAAAATCAAGAAATTGATATATGCTACATAAATTTTATATACTATAAAATATATTCCCACGAAGTTAGATTCATATAGAATGGAGATAATAGTGCTTTGTATTTCTTTTTTTGGCTGCTCTGGGTCTTCATTGCGGCATGTGGGCTCATAGTTGTGGCATGCGAACTCTTAGTTGCAGCATGTGAACTCTTAGTTGCGGCATGCATGTGGGATCTAGTTCCCCGACCAGGGATCAAACCGGGCCCCCTGCATTGGGAGCATGGAGTCTTACCCACTGGACCCCCAGGGAAGTCCCTCAACTACTTTTAAAAATGGTCAAAAGACTTGAACAGACACTTGAGCAAATGAGAAGTGTAAGCTGGAAATAAGGACATAAAAATCCTATTCCAAAGTAAAAGGAACAAATTAAATGCGACAATTCTCAGAAGATTTAGTCTAAGTCAAGTTTCTCAGCTTCAGCACTACTGACATCTTAGGCCTGGTAATTCTTTGTTATGGGGGCTGTCCTGTGTATTGTAGGATGTTTAGCAGCATCCGTGGCCTCTACCCATTAGTGCCCTCCCCCAAACAAAGTTGTAACAACTAAAAATATCCAGACATTGCCAAGTGTCCCCTGGGGTGCAAAACCACCAGTTGAGAACCAGTGTGCTGAGTGATGGAAGCCAGACTCAAAAGGCTACAAAGTGTATGGTTAATTTATGTCACTCTGGAAAAGGCAAAACTGTAGGAACAAAAAGCAGTTCTTGCCAGGATATGGGGTTGGAGGCAGGAGATTGATTACAAAGGGTCAATAAGGGAACTTTCTGGGGTGATAGAAATATTTTATATCTTGACTTTGGTACTACTCACATGACTGGGTTTATAGTTTTTGTGAAATTTAGTAAAATCTTATCCATCATTTCTTCAAATGGTTTTTCTGCTCTCTCTCCTCTCCTTCGGGTATTCCAATTACATGTATGAAAGACTGCTTGATATCACCTCACAGGTCACTGAGGCTCTTCCTCTTTGTGTTTCAGTTTGGATAATTGTATTGCTCTGTCTTCAGGTTCATTCATCTTCTTTTGCACTGTCTAATCTGCTAAGTCCATCCAATAAAATGATGTTTTGATATTGTAATTTTTCATCTCCAGAAGTTTTTTCTTTTTTTTTTTTTCGTAGCTCCCATTACTTTCATCATTATGTTCATGTTTTTAACTTTTTGAGTAAATTTAGTAATGAAGCATTTCTTGGTCTGTCTATTGACTTATTTCCTGCTTATAGGTCACATTTTCCTGCTCCTTTGCATCTCTATTTAATATTTTACTGGATGCTTGATATTGTGAATATTACTGACAGTGCATTTTATTGTCTTCCTTTGAAGAGTGTTCAACTGTGTTCTGGAAGACTTAATTTACTAGGAGGTCAGCTTAATCCTTTCAAAGCTTATTTTTAAGTTCTGTTAGGATGTATCTAGAGTAGCTTTTATTCTAGAGCTTGTTTAGTACTACTCAGTTGTGGCCCTTCTGGGATCTATACTAAATATCCTGGGCATTTTACAAGGTCTTTCCACTCTGGCTTTTTGTGATGAGAATGTCTCCCAGCCCTGTGTGAGTTCTGGAAAGTGCTGGGCTCAGAGCCTCTGGGGAGGTGTTCTTCAACCTATGCACACAATTTGGTATTTAGCCAGACTCAAGAGACTCCTATGCAAATTTCTGGAGCCCTTTTCCTGCATAGTTCCCTTTCCTGTTACTCTTACCCACAAATTCTAATTGCCTTAGCCTCCTTGAACTTTGATTTCCGTGTCTTCAACTAACCAGAGACCCTGTGCGCTGCTTCAGACTCACCCTCCTTTTGTCACCAGCTGGAAAGTGCTGTAGGAAAAAAGTGTAATTGTATGCCTACTTTTGTTTCTCTTCTCTCAGGGATCAGTCACATACTGTCTGTTATCCAATGTCGAAAAGCAGTTGTTTCATATACTGATATTTTGCCTAGTTTTCTAACTTTTTACAATGGAAGGACAAATCTGTTACTGGTTATTCTGTCACGTCCAGAGACAGATGTGAAAAGCAATGTTTTTTTTTTGTTTTTTTTTTTTTTACTAATAATAGACAAAAACACTGTAGACCAATAGAAAGAGGCTAGGAAAAACTTGAAATATAAACATAAAATATTAAAATGATCCCACCTGTCAATAAGATCCAAGCCTCCCAACTACCAAAAGTGGGCAAAAATACAAATGGGCAATGAATAAAAATGAGATTAAAAGACCATTAATAGATGAAAGCTGCATTAATTTTAAATTAATTTTCTCAATCTCTTTGATAAGAAATATTTTTGTTTTACTTATTGAGGTTTAAAACACAGTAAATTGCACAAAATCTTGTGTATAGATTGATGAAACTCTTGGTTACATATGTATATACCCTTGTTAACCACAACCTAGATCAAGATATATAGAACATTCTATCACTCTAAAAGAATCCTTCATGTTCACCTAATACCTAACCTTTCCCCAAAGGTATGTATGCCTTGTTCTTCTATCACCATAGAATATTTTTGCCTGTTTTCCTACTTTAGGAATTTTGGACTGAATCATACACTAAATACTTTTGCCCCAGGATTGTTTTAACATTATGTCTGTGCAATTCATCCACATTGTCACATGTAGCTGTAGTTTGCTTATTGCAACATAGTATTGCATTATAAGAGTATTCTACAGATTATCTGTTCTCCTGTTGATGGATGTGTGAACTATTTCCAGTTGGGAGCAGTTATGAATAAACCATTATTATGAGCATTTAACAATTCTTTTTTGTGGTTATGTTTTCATGCCTCTTGGGTAAATACCTGAGTGGAAATGCTAGGTCACAGGATGGGCATGTTTAGCGTTAGTAGATACTACCAAATAGTATTCCAGTGTAATGCTGTTGCAGTTTCAGTTGCTCCATTAGCTTTTTCACATTTGCTGCTGTCAGCCTTTAACCACAATTTCAAATGCTTATTTGGATATTTCCTTTTGTGATGAGATTTTCAGGCTTTTGTTAGTTTTTTGTTTGAGTTGTCTTTTTCTTATTGATTTGTGGGACTTTTCAAAACATTCTGTTTAAGTCCTTTGTCAGATATGTGTATTGGGAATATCTTCTGCCATTCTTTGACCTGTTTTCTAAGTGTCTTTTGATTCACACTTCTTAGTATGTAATCCAATTTACTAATTGGTTAGTGCTTTTTTTGGTCTTTTAAAAGAAATGTTTGCCAACTCTAAGGTCAGAAAGATATTCTCATGGTTTCTATTTAGAGGCTTGATTTAGCTTTTTCATTTAGGTCAATGATCCACCTCAAATTAATTTTTTCTGCACAGTGTGAGTTAGGGGTCAAGGTTAATCTTTTCCCTATATGGAGATCTAATTTCTCCAGCAGTATTTTAAAAATCATCCTTTCACTGACAGAATTGCATGGAACAAGTTGAGAAGTGTTTATTTGTGTCCTCTGGGAGTATAAGATTAGTATTATATCTTCCTTATATTTTGATAGAATTCATTAGTGAATGCTATCACTGAGTTTTGTGTGAAGTTTAAAATTACATATTCAATTTAATAGATATAGTACTATTATTTTTCCTCAAGTTAATTTTGGTCAGTTGCCTTGTACCAATTCTTGTCTCTTGGCTCCAAAAGCAACCCCTTACATATTCTGCTTCGTGATGCTGAGGTTAGGACTCTGCAACCACACTTCTACTTTGCAGGCTGGTTCCCTGTTAGGCTCTGCTGATAGTGGTTACTAGAGACTGAAAGCCTGGAGAAAGGAGATTTGTCCTTCCTGTGGACTATCTTCTTGCAGCTCCTCTATCAACCCAGTGATGTTTCTTCTCTGTGGTGCTACAGTTTCTGTATCAGTTTCAGAATCCAGTGTGGAGTTTCTTTGTGCCTTTCCTCTCCCTTCAGGTGGCAGCATGCCCTCTTCAGAGGTCTGAGTTTCAGCCCCAAGGGTTCCTGCCCCAAGCTTCTAAGTTTTAATAATTCCAACCTCTTCTCTTTTTTCTCTTGACCTTAGGTTCTATAGTTGCTGCAGTGCTCTCTCCATACTTCAAAATTCTTTTGTTACTCTTTCAGTTACCTAACTTTATGACTGGTTAATAATTCTTTAAAGTATTTCTGTTCAAATAACTGATGTCATTTTTGCCTCCTGATTAGAATCTGATACACTGACAAAGGGCTAGAGTCCAGAACATATAAAGAACTTCCACAAATCATTATGAAAGATGGACAACTGGTACATAAGCAAACCCTGTAACAAAATGAAGAGACAGAACTACACATATATACACACAAAGGACATGTACAGAAATGTTTACAGCAGCATTTTTGGTAATAGCCCAAACCTTCAAACTACCCAAATGCCCATTAAAAGTTAAATGGATGTTATGCTATATCCACACAATGAAATATAGCAGTGACAAAAATCTATCACTACATATATGGATTAATCTCACGAACACAATGCAAAGTGAAAGCCACTCAAAGGAGTAAATAATGTATGATTTTATTAATAAAGCAACAACAACAAAAATCCATGGTGCTATGTTAGCACAGTGGTTATTCTAGGTGGAGGGCTGGAGAGGGATAGAAACTAGGAGATTGAGAATCTCTGGGAGATTGGTAATATGGCTTCTTGATCTATGTATGGCTGCACGGTCTCTCATTTTAGAAACAAACGCCTTTTTAAAAAAAAAATAAATTTACTTTATTTATATTTATTTTTGGCTGCGTTGGGTCTTCGTTGCTGTGCGTGGGCTTTCTCTAGTTGTGGCGAGCGGGGGTTACTCTTCGTTGCAGTGCGCGGGCTTCTCATTGCGGTGTCTTCTCTTGTTGTGGAGCATGGGCTCTAGGTGCATGGGCTTCAGTAGTTGTGGCCCTTGGGCTCAGTAGTTGTGGCTCACAGGCTTAGTTGCTCCGCAGCATGTGGGACCTTCCTGGACCAGGGTTTGAACCCGTGTCCCCTGCATTGGCAGGCGGATTCTTAACCACTGTGCCACCAGGGAAGCACGCACCTTTCTTGACATACTGCCAACTCTCAAGCTACTGCCCTGTTCTCTTAGTTGTCTACACATCTGCCCCTGCCTTAACACTGAAATTATTCTCACCAGTCACCTAAATTCAGTAGACATCATTCTATGCCCCCATTTTACTTAGCATAACTGTTGACCACTCTTCTTAAAATGCCCTCTCCAATGACACTGCATTCTCTTGGTCTTCCTTGATTACCCATCCCTTAAACACTGATACTCTCATCCTTAGCTCTTTCTCACTTCCAAATCTGTGTATAATCTTATATATTTCCATCATTCTGAATATATCTATTTGCTAAGGACTTCCAACTGTTTCTAGTTTCTCTCCTAAGCTTCAGATAGTTACCCAATTGCCAACAGATGACCTCCATTTGGATTTATTCACAGTATCTGAGTGCTTACTATGGGTCAAATATTGTTGCTACAATTTCTCACAGAAATATCAGATTGAATGCATTCAAAGTCTATCTTCTTTCCCCCATAGTCTTCTTTTAGAATTCTTTCAGTGACTGGAACCACCTTCCACTAGGCCAGCCAAGTAGAAAATCTCCAGGTAATTTTTTCTTCTCTCTCTCTGACCATATATTAATCAAGTCTGTTAAATTTGCAAGATAACTCAAATCTACCCCCTCTCCAGTCTCTCCAGTCTCACTGCTTTTCATTCATATTTAATTTTATATATAATGTTTTGGAATGATGGACAGATCAAAGTGAACATTCCAAAGAAATGTCCGTATACATTCCAAAGCAATACTAAACACTGTTTTCAAATGCTATACAGCATGTCCAAACTAAATATCTATATAACCCCTCAGATTAAGATAGTTGTGGTAGCCAAACTCCAAGAAGAGTCCCAATCACCTCTGCCTCCTGGGTATTCATTCTGTGCCATCCCTTCCCCATTTGACCTGTAAAACCAATAGAATATGGCGAAAGTGATGGTATATCGTTTCCAAGATTAGGTTGTATAAATGCTGTGGCTCCAATCATGGGTGCATTTTCTTGGATTATTCTGGGAGAAGCCAGCGGCCATGTCATGAGGGCACTCAGGAGACCTATGATGTCTCCAGCCAACAGCCTGTAAGGAACTGAGGCCTGCCAACTACCCTGTGAGCTTGGGAGCATATTCTGCCCCAGTTGGACCTTCAGATTATGTCGCTGACAACTAACTACAAAGTCATGAGGTCTTGAGCGAGAACCACACAGCTAAGTCGCTGCCTTAATTAATTTTTGGCTGCGTTGGGTCTTCGTTGCTGTGTGCGGGCTTTGTCTAGTTGTGGTGAGCAGGGGCTACTTTTCATTGCGGTGCGCAGGCTTCTCATTGCGGTGGCTTCTGTCGTGGAGCACGGGCTCTAGGCACACGGGCTTCAGTAGTTGTGGCATGTGGGCTCAGTAGTGTGGCTTGCAGGCTCTAGAGCACAGGCTCTAGAGCGCAGGCTCAGTAGTTGTGGCACATGGGCTTAGTTGCTCCACAGCATGTGGGATCTTCCCGGACCAGGAATTGAACCCATGTCCCCTGCATTAGCAGGTGGATTCCTAACCACTGCGCCACCAGGGAAGTCCTGCTCCCTGATTTCTGACACATAAAAACTACAATAATTGTTTTAAGCTGATAAGTTTTGAGGTTAATTGCTATTAAGCAATAGATAACTTACTTCTCCCAATCAAACCAGAAGCTGACTAGTCTCTGTCAGTGGGACAAATAAAACAAGTACACTTTACACTGCTTCACAATTTCAAATTATTCACTACCACAAGATCAATGTGTTAAATTCTGGACAACAAAGTCAGTACTGGTCTAGTATAAACGCATTTGATTAGGATTTTATTTTCATAGTCAGCTTTGATTTATTCCAAACAAGCTGACAAATTTTTCGTTCTTCGATTTACAAGGGTTAAACATTACTAATTCCTCTTAATTAGCTAAAGAACAATTAATACAATAGATTTAAAATTTTTATTTATTTATTTGGCTGTGTTGGGTCTTAGTTGCAGCATGAGGGATCTTCATTGCTGTGTGCGGGATCTTTAATTGTGGCATTGTGGGAATTTTAGTTGCTGCATGCGGGATATTTTTGCTGTGGCACGTGGGATCTAGTTCCCTGACCAGGGATTGAACCGAGGACCCCTGCATTGGGAGTGGGGAGTCATAACCACTGGACCACTAGGGAAGTCCCCCATTAATACAATACTTAAACAGCTAAATAAACCTATGTTGCTATTAGTTAATGGGACAAATGTTTTTGACCCCAAAAACTTCCCCCAAAGAATACCCAAAGATATTCTTAAAACTGCATCCAGGGCTTCCCTGGTGGCACAGTGGTTGAGAGTCCGCCTGCCGATGCAGGGGACACGGGTTTGTGCCCCGGTCCAGGAATATCCCACATGCCGCGAAGCGGCTAGGCCCGTGAGCCATGGCCGCTGAGCCTGCGCGTCTGGAACCTGTGCTCTGCAACGGGAGAGGCCACAACAGTGAGAGGCCCGCGTACCGCAAAAAGACAAAAACAAAAACAAAAAAACTGCATCCAGCATTGCCAAACATTATACCTGGCAAGAGGAGGCAATGAATAAATATTTCTTCAAGTGGGTGTAAAATTTTACTAGCAGTCAATTTCAAAGAGCTGGGAACGTAATAGCAATAAACGTCATGAAGTGTCAGTTCAACTAATGACTTTATACCAGAACATAACAGAATTGATCTGTTTTGGGTCTCCCTACACTAAAAATTCCATGTTTCCTTCTCTGCTTTCTTCCTAAATCTTTGGTGGGAAGATACTATATGAACTCTGAATAGTTCTCAGTGACTGCTAATTCAAAGTGACAGACTGACTACATGAATGGAAGAGAAATGAGACATCAGAAGACAATATGTTGCAAAAAACTGTATGAAGATGGAAAACAGATTAATAAATAGAAAACAAATTAAGGGTAAGAAGGCTCAAAGTTAAATGGCTACAGACAAAGATTAAAACTACAAGTGAACCTTAAAGATCCCTTAAAGAGGTTTGGAACTTAGAGGCACCACTGAAGTTGTGGAAGGAGCAAGGCTGAACAGGAGAACTGGTTCAGAGTCTGTTTAAGAGTTTCGGTCTTCTAGGTCCTCTCTGCCATTGTCATATGCAACCAGACTCATCATTTCTCAGCTGTGCAAATTTGGGCACGTTTCTTAACCCCTCCAAGCACCAATTTCCTCATTTGTAATGAGAGAATAAGAAAATACCTATTTCATAGGACTATCTTGAGGATTAAGTGAGTCAATACATATCAAGTACATAGAACAGTATCTAGCACACAGTAAGCATGCAATAAAGCATACTTTATTGTTATTTTAAGCCTTTGATGCTACTTGCTTTCTAATTAATTACAGTGTACATATTACCTTGAGAATCACTAATTTAAATAAAATCACTTTTGGGGGACACATGAATGATGGAGAGATAAAAGCATTTTCAACTTGTGAACACAGCTCCGTGATGAATATATGGCAGCAACATCTTTGCTTAGTCTCAAAGCAAGGCTAACAATCATGAGCGCCATAGATGAGTACAAAGACAGGAAAACTGATGGAAAAAAGGAAGTGTAGACTGAAAAGTATTAGTTGCTATACTGTAGAAAGTGGGAGAGGTGCCTCTGAGAGCTTCCCTACAACATTCTGTGAGTATAATGCCTATACACTGCTTACCTAGGAACAAGAGAGGACCAGATTACTACAATGATTAGAAGCAAAACATAAAGTAGACTGAAAAGAGAACTAAAATTCAACAATCCATAAATCTCACATACAAAACGTTATCAGGAAACCTTACAGTTCGTGCTATTTGAAAAGTATTTATTGCAATGACAAAACTAGAGGTTAATTACTTTTTTATTATTGAATTAAATTGTAAAGTCTACATCTACAATTTTAATCAGGAAGAAATGCTTTGCATTTACATCAAGGACACATTTATTCTAGTGGAAGAAAACAGACACAGACAAAAGACCAAGTACACATTTAAAAAATTAAAAAAAGACTATGCGTTTTACCTGGTCCTACTTTGCTATTTTGGACCATACCTCTCCTATTAGAAAATTGATCTCACGTACATATTAAGTCTGATTTATCTTCCCACATTTCTGAACATTAAATGCAGTTTCTCACAATTTCTAATTATAAACAAAAGATTGAAAGCAATATGGGAATCAAAGTTTAAAAACAAAAAAAGTAAAAGTAGACTGCTATCACTGTATAGAGGCAACGCTGAATAAAATGTGCTCCCTCTGTGGCTCATCTCAAAACACTTACTTGGAGAGGCAAGCATTTCTGATCTAGGAGTAAGTTTCCCACTGCCTTTGCAGAGACGAGACCTACGAATATTTCTGGTCAACTGCAAAGTGAAAAATGTCTACAAAATACCTAAAAGCTAAATATCAGACTATGGCTGATGCAAATCAAACTTGTGTGTTGGTCTAAATATACATCTTCAGCTTTTCCTTTTTAAAAAGTATCTTTTTTATTTCAGAAGATATTTTAAAAAAACTTACATTTTTAATGTGCTTTACTGTCAATGACTGTAAAGTTGAAACTCACATGATTGAATCAAAATTTTTGTTTTACTTGATTCTACTGAAATTTCAATTACCTACTACTTTACCGAACAAAGTTATACGAGGTAAGTTTTAGCTAAAAAAAAAAATTAATCAACCACAAAGATAAAGTTAAACATTTCAAAAGTAAACAAAAATCATAATGCCCGCCTCAATTTCAGAGTTTAAAAATTTATGTATTAACTATTGTGTATCCAAGGAAAGTTTATTATGTAGTTTAAAAGCACATACTTTTTGCTTTTAAAAGCACATACTTTCAAATCAAATTAAGTTGGGAAATATGGGGCAAAAAAAAACTTGGCAAAATGCATTTTTGGTAACAGAAAATAATTCAATAATGAATCCAAATGGAACCTAAGACTGGTGTTTAAAATTTCTAACTTCTAAACACACACACACACCTATTTATCTAAAAAATATTTTGGTAACGGATTGATAGAATAAATGTTTTGCTTTAAATAAAAAGTACAAGTTTCCAATTATAGCCTTATAGCTAGCTAAATAGTCTTTAAAAACATGTACAGCCAGCTAACAGTTCTCTAAAACATGTGTAAGTTGCACTGATAGATCCCTGCTAAAAATCAACTGCATTTAAAATGGGGTCTTACCGAAGTAGGACATTCACAATACTAGATATCTTTTAAAAGTGAGTACAATAGGGCTACAACAATAACATTATTACTATTAATAAAAGTTACAGAAGAGATTATCACTGTACTTTTCCCCATAAACACCATCAAACTTTGTTGCAGTCACCAAAACTACAATCTCAAGTTACTTTTTCTCTTACCGAATTTCACGTTTCACATGTCTCTAGTTTTTATTCAGCAGAGAATTCTTAAAATCTTTTCTGTAAGAATTCTAAGTATTTAAATGTGTAGCTTCACATTATACTACCACGTTTTGCCCTTGTTTCCCAAATACACAAAAACAATATACATTTTTTCTCAAAAAAGAAATAAGATGTCCACATTAAAAAAATAAAGCCTACAAAAAAGTTCCAGAGCTAAAAAAGATTATTCATATGGCACGAAGTGATCTCCTACTAGTCCGAAGTCCAAAACATTGAATGAAGTCCATTTATATATATCTTGCTTGCTTTTCAATGGAATACTACGTTTACTGAGGTGAAATCACATTTTTTTTTGTTCTTGAGTCAAGTGTACACAAATTTTTTTAATACAGTTATTAAAAATAGGAGACCAAGCTGAATGTGCCAAAGAGATATCATTCAGTTGACTTTTTTAGAGTCATTAGAAAGAAACTTATAGAATGGATTTCCTTGGTTGGTTTCCATAGCTTGATAGACCAAAAACAAAAAAAAGGCTACGACAACGAAGAGCAAAATTTTTATCCACATGGGAATGGAGCGTCCCTTTTTTGTCTTTTCTGACTTGACATCTGCCAAGGGAAGATACTTAGGAATATATTTAGACGAAAAAGATTCCTCCATCCTGAAATCACTGAGTTCTAATGGCCGGCCGGCAGCCCCTTTGATTGGTCTGCGGCAACTAGCACTGTTGGGAGTAAAAGGAGGAAGAGAAAAACTATTAGATAAAGTCATAACTTAAATAACATAAAATGACATTATTACTCCTAATTCCAAACACATTCCTTGAGGTAACAGTAGAAAATTGTCATATAATATCAACAGTGAGATCAGTCAACCTATTTAAAAACTTCTATACATTTTTCATTTAAAGAGTTAGATTTGTATCTTTTATTACAAAATAATATTCAGAGTATTATAAATATTCACTAAATTTGCCCTCTTAACGGTTTTTCAAGCTAATATATTGAGGGGATAAGAGGAAAAAAATAAGGTAGTTTGGTTGTGATTCCTTCAGCCAGGAAACAATTCAACAGATATCTAAAAGCAGTCTTTTCAATTAGAAAAGAGAGACTCTCAGGAATAAAACTGATTTCCTTCTTACCAGGTTTCAGTTTAGATTTAAAAATAAGAATTAAATAGTAGGTAAATGATTTATTTACAACCTTTCAGCTTAACAAAGTTAATTTTGAAACTGACTCAACTTTCAAGAATATGAACTAGTTAGTGCTTAGAAGAATTAAAGTGCTCCCAAAAAGAACAGTTTACTTATGAGAGCAGAGGTACAGTAATTTTGTGAAGAATTAAAAATTAGAATTCATTTATGTATGTATATATAAAATAATTATGTTGTACACCCTAAATATATAGTTTAATGTGCCAATACACCTCAATAAAGGTGGGAACAAATAAATAAATAAAAATGCCTTAATTGAATACACTATATAATTGTTTCAGTGTATCTGAATACCTAATTCCTGTTGGTGTAGCTGCTTCAAAGGGAAACATTTCCTTAAGAATATCCCTTTCTACTCTTCTTTCCTCTGTTTTTTCTCCCACCTAATAAGAAACAAACAAACAAAAAAACAACCAGAAGTTAAAATTTAGTGTAAATATGCAATAATTAGAACATAATTTTAAACAGAAGCTTTGGAGAACAGAATGCACTTAAATCTATCCAACTTTTACAACTGCCATTTCTGAATTCATTATTGCTTAATTATCCATACATTTCCACGGCTCTCTTCAAATTTCCTCAGTGTGAAGATATGTTCATGTTGTAATGGGGGGCACACATTCAAGTAAGTTAAAAACAAAAAGTAAAATTTCAGTAGAGCTAATATGGCAGTGTAAGTTCCCTCCAACGCTTTTCATTGACATTAAAAGTACATTGTTTCTTCCTCTTAATTTTGTAATAAAATAAATGATCAAATATAGAAGATATCAAATTAAGATGGATCTTTTAACAAATTTTAGTATATGCTTTTAACTAGAGAGTCAATCCAATCTTCCTAATTTAAGAAACATAAAATAATTTTTTAAATAATCTGATTGCTTTGCTAAATTACCTTTATGCCCAGATCAAAATAATCTTTGATAAAGAATCATTAAAATTATAATGTATCCATGCAGTTAGTACTTTAAAGCTTAATTTTACAGGAGTTAATCAATTCAAGTATAATACAAAGTCACTTTAAAGTCCCATTATTTGACCTTTCAATGAAAGGTAGTAAGTATAGCTTCCCCCACAGCCCAAGTAACACTTTCCACTCACGTCCATTTTAACAAAGAGAACATATTACAAGCAGCACACAAATGAGCACTCCCTTGAAAACTGGAACTTAAAGAGGCACACAGTAGTAGCAAGAGGAGAGTATTAGCATGTCATATGATATTACTTTCCATTGTCACTAATAAAGTATGTCTTTAAGATAATATATGCACATAAATAGACACACACACCCCCACCCAACAAAGAAAGCTCTGCTCCCTCCCACTCCAAAAAACAAATATAAATATTTCTTCATTAAAAGATCAATGATAGCATCGATCTAAATTTTATTCATTTACTTCAGCTCTTGTCAATGGTTTCTTTGGTGTTCTTCTGGGTATGTCTGAGAATTCAGTGATTGGCAGAATAGGAGCTGCATGCTTGAAATTTCCAGTCACCCTATTGACAACCTGCCAAGATTCAAATTATTCAGACTCAGAATTATCCAAACATAACAAAGACACGTTAAAAGAAAAAATGATAGTCGATTTCTCTAATATTTGAAACTTTCCCTTAATAAAAATTTAGGCATAAGAACCTAGAAATACATTAGTGTTTCATATGTGAAGGAAGCCTTATTATTCTTTAAACATGTTAGCAAAAAAGTATCCTTATAACACTAAGTATTCTTGCACAATGAATTATATATATTTTAAAGTGGCTACACTGAAAACTTCTAAAATTCAGAATTATATGGGGAAAATGAGTTTAAAATATGTTTAAAAACATGTGTTTGAGGTTTGCCAAAATTCGCCACCTCCCCAATTCTAAGTAAAGGATAATTGACAAAGAATACCACTTGTATAGTTTATGAAACATATTTACTAAAGTTTCGTTGCTTGAAGCCATTATAGTTTCAGCTATGGGAGTACTCTCTGAAATTATTGCACCATCTATACGAAAATGTTCTGAAGTTTCCACCTGTTAGTTTGAAAACAAAACAAAAACAATAAATATAAAATAACCACTAAAACCCTACCAATCTGAGAACCCCATTCTAAGCAATAAGCCTTGCATCACCCTTTTCCTCGGAGTTCTTCTCGACCCTCTCGTAGATTCCCTAGTTAATGCCTGCAGAGGTCCGCCTTTTGACGATCCACTTGTCCATTCAGTCTCAGTTACTCCAGCTTGAGAATAGCTCTATTCAAGCATCAACACATTAAAAAGTCATATTCTAATATCAAACACCTTAATAATGATGGCCATATTAGCATATTGAGAATCCATGAAAAGTTTCCAAATGCCAGCATTTGAAAATAATGCTATGCCCTCAAAATACTTCAAATGTATTGACTGAATAGATATGTAGGCATAAGAAAACACTTAAAATATGGTAAAATACATTAGAGTCCAACTATAGGAGCTCACATTATTATGATAAAAGTGAGAGGGGAAAAAAGACATCAATTTATCACTGGCTCCTTTTGTGACTTGCTGTTTACTATCTGGCTCCAGTATCATAGCTGCATCTCTAGCTGTCTAAACAAAAAGGCAGGCTGATCATGACTTGTAAGATAGTCATTTGTTATATATAACAAGTCAGTTTCCTTTTAAAACAAAATACAAATTTTATAATTGTTAGCACAGATTAAACATTATTCTTGTCGTGCAGTTAGGACTATTTAAATAGAATCAGTTTCAATAATCTATACACAACTATCTGACTTAAAAGTTCCCAGGTGTCAAACTCATCTTAGAAACAGGTAATAAAATTGAGCAGCCAAGAAAAACTTGATGGTCATCTTTTTTTGTGAACAGGCAAGCCTAAAATGTCACTGCCAGGACTCAGTGCCACTCACTCTTCACTACTGAAAAAAAAGAAAAAATGGTAATAGGGATAGACCACTGTCCATTTCCAGTACCAGATTTATTTCTCCTTGGAAAAGTCGATTGATTTTTCCTCATTGAAAAAATAATTTAGCAGTCCTCACATAACTATCTGAAAAGCACTAGACTAGTGCTTCTACCTGAAGCTTTTGTTAACATGCATATTCTGATCCAGTAGCTCCAGGGTGAGGCCTGAGATTCTACATTCCAAGGATCAAGTTATTCAACTTTTGAAACTTTTATTACCAGATGATTCTTTTAAATTCTTTTAACTAGAGGACATCCATCAATGATTAGTTATACTAGAATATGCTTATACTATCACTTTTGCTTTCAAGCTAATATTTTATGTAGATAACTGATTTTTATATCTAAGTTAGTGTCTATTAATTTTAAAGATAGATCTATTTTACTCTTATCTCGGGACAAGAGCAGTCATCCAATAAGTACACTTATTTGGCTGGAAGCATTACTACCAAAACACCACAAGATACAGACATAGTTTCATACATCTGGTTTTGTATTTATCTATATTTGGAACGGACTTTATAAGAGTTTCCCCTTTGACTCACAATCTGAATCTCTGGGTTTCTTTTCCAGCTATCAATTAGGAAAAATGTGCTGAATGCAAACATTGTTAGTCAAAAGACAAATTTGTAAACAAATTACGCACACATATAATAGATGCTTATTAATAGTTAAATTCCTGATTATTTGAGTAGAAGGGAACACTAGTTTTAATCTTAAATTCTCAATCCCGGTGGCACAGTATCATCTGGGAAGCTTTTAAAAAATACCAAGTGCCCCAACCCCACCCTAGACCAATTAAGTCAGAATCTCTTCTAGACCGGCCTGGGCTTAATTAAATTTTGTAGCTCCTGAAGGGATTCTAAGTGCAGCCAGGGTTGAGAATAATGTAACTGACTTATGATGTATCTCAAAGCCAAGTATTTTTTTTCAAACTACTTCCAACAACTGCTTCCTCTTTAATAATCAATTGCTCAATGCCAATAAAAATAATGAGAGTATTTAAAAAATATTCTAGTTTGATAGTCTACCTGGTATTATCAATGTATACTCAGTATTTAAAAACTCCTCAAAGAATTAAAAAGAACATTACTTTAAAGGGCTAATAAAGTTATCAGTTATGCAACTAATACAATATAAAGCCTAGATATTTGACCTATGTCCATGAAAGTAAGGAGGGGGGAAGAAGAGACATACTTTTCCCTTAAAATTGGTTATCTACCAAATTCCAGGACTTTCCATTTGTTATGTTTTATTCTGAATAAATAACTGAAATAATCTCATCAAAAATGTTACCAAACATCTATTGAAACTATTACACTTAATACAAAAAAAAAAGTTTACATTTTTATTAGTTATCTTTGAAATTAAAGGCGAAGTTCCATTTTAAATTTTCTCCCATGGAAGAAAACACAAGAAATTCATTGGTTGCCTGTGGAAATAGCTGGGAACAGGGGTAGGATGGACACTTTTCACTATAAATCATTTATGCTTTCTTTTGCTCAGGTTTATTAAATTCTTTGGTTGAGGACTGTCAACCAATTTTATTAGTTCTTGCCTATCATCTAATTTAGAATTAATCATCTGCACAGAAAACTATCTTTCATACAACCAGAAAAGATACCTTGAAGACTGAAAAAAAATTTTTCTACCAGAATCCACTATGCAACAAGTGACTTTGAGAAGAAAATATAAATAAAAAACATAATTACAATTCAGTGTTATAACTACTTAGAGTAAGATGGACCAAGCAATTATTGACTGAAAAGAAAAACTCATTGCTACATAAAATTAGTAATGCGACTGCTATATGCTCTGCGGCCAAAATAAGGACTGTAGTGTCATCTATTTTCAGCAAGATGTTCTACAGAAAGTCCTCAATTTATCATGGAGACAACAGGAGGAAGAAAGAAAAAAACCCTATCAGGTAAAAAGTTATTCAGAAGACATCAGGCAGTTGAGGCACATGAGAATGCAGGAGCTGGGTTATTAAAGGAGGCTATAAATCTCATTCAGTAAAAATATAAGCTTTAACTAGGTTATAAAAAAATAATCAAGATAATTAAAAGCCACCTTACTTTAATGAACTATTAATTTAAGTAAAACATGGCCAATATGGTTATTCATATTAACTTTTATTTTTTAAAAAAACAGCATCATATTCGTCTATTAGAGAAAGGTACTCCCATACATGACTTGTGGGAATGCGAAATGCTTCAACTCTTACACAGGGCAATTTGCCAACATCTAGCAAAATTACCCAGCAATTCCACTTCTAGATTTCCTGAAGATAAACTGGCTAAAACATGAAACACATGTAAAAAGGCTGTTCACTGGTGTACCTTTGCATTATTCAGAATAGCACATAACTGAATAATCAATAACAAAAAATCAAAATATCCATGAAAAAGAAAGTGGCTGAATAAATTACAGTAAATCCATAAAATGCAATACCATGCAGTGGTATAAAGCAATGAGGAAGCAATGAGGAAGAAGGCTATACTATATCTTGACATGATCTCAGGATAAGTGTTTAGATTAAAAACAGAAAAATAGAGATGTGCAATGTAGGCTGTCTTGCATATATGGAGGGGAGCATAAATAAATATATAAATCTATTATTTACTTATATTTTCAAACAGAAACAAAATATAAACCGAAACTTAATAAAAATAGTAACCTATGGATAGAAGGAACAAAGATAGAAGCCAGATTTCTGACTCTTCTTTTGCCCAAATAAAGCCACATATATATTCTCAAAACTTAAAAAATAAATATGAAAGAAAAAAATTCTTTCAAGTGACTTTAAGCACAGTATTTTGATTTTATATCCTTAACATAAGAAAAACTGCCCCCCCATCTGAAAATACAATTAGCAGCTTTACTATTAGTAGTAATGCTGTTATTTAAAAACATATATAAAATTACATAAGAAACAATATTATTTTAAGAACCAAGATACTCAGCATAAGAGAAAAGTGATACAAGTGTAACACCTAGAAATTAGCCTGCATTCATAAATTTGAGGAATTCATGACCTATCTTCTCTTTCTAAAAAGTAAGTACTCCTAGCTTTACCTACTGAAAAAGCCTAGAACAATGACAACCCAGTAGGAATGAACACCCTAGCATCCAGGCTGTAGGTAGCTTCCAAATAATACTTTCTATTAAAAGGATAAGGGGTTCTTTAGAAAAATGAATGACTTGATAACAGGCAGGAAATATACAGCCCAGGACTTCTTATTGTGCCAGCAAACAAGAAAGTATCAAAGACAAATGGGGTCACTAAAAGGATACAGGAATCAACTCAGTAATTCCCAGTGGCTAAAGATGGTACAACTTGAATGTGAAAAAAGAATAATGACTGCAATTGATCATAAATCAAATATATAAAAACCACAGTAGTAAAAAGATATTATTGATCGTTTTTCAAAATGACTAAAGCACTTTAACTTGACAACTGGCAAATAAAAGGCATGTAAGCGTTTATCCTGGCTTTCCTATATGAATTTTATTTCAAGGTAACTAGGCAATTCACAAGGGAAAGTTCTTTATAAAAGAATTCCAGTTACAGATGTAAAGGAATCAGAGAATTCCTAGATCCATTATTTCATTTGAAGTAATGAAATAATGGATCTAGGAAATAATCATAATGGCTGTCATAACCATTAAATGAAAGGGCGATGTGGAACTTTATAACGGATGAATCAGGCTTTCAACGCCTGAACCTATTACTAATTAATTTTAGCATCATCAAAAGGACATCATGTGTCTCTGGAATGATGCAATGTGAAGGCCACAACGCCATTTGTGAAGTATTCTTGTCAAAGTAACTGAACTCAAATCTAACCAACCCCTTAGATCTGTGCTGTACAAAATGATAGCTACTAGCCACGTGTAGTTATTTAAATTTAAATAACATAAAATCAAAATTTTAGTTTCTCAGCCATACAAGTCACATTCCAAGTATTAAGTGGCTACTTAATGAACAGCAGATATACAACAATTTCATCATCACAGAAAGGTCTATTGCACAGCCCCACTATAGTTCTAACTCCCAGTCTACAGGAAATCCAGGGTATGAAAGAGCAAATTAAACGACCCTTGAAGAAGCAATCTGCCAAATCCACAATGT
The DNA here is from genome assembly GCF_963924675.1 of Phocoena phocoena. NCBI lineage: Eukaryota > Metazoa > Chordata > Mammalia > Artiodactyla > Phocoenidae > Phocoena > Phocoena phocoena. The sequence continues at coordinate 22,903,169 of NC_089229.1, forward strand.
GAGAAATATTATAGAGAACTAACCTGGTTTCTTCACCAAATAAACGGAGGGACGGAAAACTGTTTTAGTGGAAATAGCTACAGACTTAAAAGACAAAACAAGGGTTCCCAGGTGGCACAGTGGTTAAGAATTCGCCTGCCAATGCAGTGGACACAGGTTCAAGCCCTAGTCCGGGAAGATCCCACATGCCGCAGAGCAACTAAGCCCGTGAGCCACAACTACTGAGCCCAAGGGCCACAACTACTGAAGCCTGTGCACTCTAGGGCCCACGTGCCGCAACTACTGAGCCTGCATGCTCCAACTACTGAAGCCCGTGTGTCTAGAGCCCATGCTCCACAACAAGAGAAGCCACCGCGATGAGAAGCCTGTGCATCGCAATGAAGAGTAGCCCCCACTCGCCACCAACTAGAGAAAGCCCACATGCAGCAATGACGACTCAATGCAGCTAAAATTAATTTATTAATTAAAAAAAGACAAAACAAAATCAAAAACACCAAATGATATGTGGAGTTTGTATGGAACCTGATTTGAATAATTCAATCATAAAAGAGACATTTCTGAAACTGGAGGTTATTGTATGGAGAATGTATAAAGCTTTGAACACGGATATGAAAGATTTTACACACACACACAATGCCACTATCACTCCAAATAAAATTAATAATTCTTTCATATCTAACATATATATCTAATATATATAAATAAAACACAGCTCCAGGGCTTCCCTGGTGGCGTGGTGGTTGGGAGTCCACCTGCTGATGCAGGGGACACGGGTTTGTGCCCCGGTCCGGGAGGATCCCACATGCTGCGGAGCGGCTGGGCCTGTGAGCCATGGCTGCTGAGTCTGTGCGTCCAGAGCCTGTGCAAAAAAAACAAAAACCCCAAAAAACCCCAAAAAACAAAAAAAAAAACCCAAAAAACAAAAATCAGCTCCAATCTTTTAGAGATATATACTGAAATTTTAATGTGTGAAATGAGATGATGGCAGAGATTTGTTTTAATATACTTCAGCAACAAACAACAAAACCAAAGGAATTAAAAACACCGCAGGGTGCAGGTGAAGCTAAAATAAAACTGGTAGAACGTTGACAGCTGTTGAGGTTCTGTGACTGAAGGGTCAGTAAACTCTTCCCTTTACTCTTCCATATGATTTAAATTTTGTGGGACTTCCTTGGTGGTCCAGTGGTTAAGAATCCACCTGAATGCAGGGGCCACAGGTTTGAGCCCTAGTCTGTCTGGAAAGATCCCACATGCCACGGAGCAACTAAGCCCGTGCGCCACAACTACTGAGCCTGCGCTCTAGAGCCCACGAGCCACAACTACTGAAGCCCGTGCGCCCAGAGCCCATGCTCCGCAACAAGAGAAGCCACCACGATGAGAAGCCCGTGCACCGCAACGAAGAGTAGCCCCCGCTCGCTGAAACTAGAGAAAGCCTGTGGGCAGCAATGAAGACCTAATAAAGCCAAAAATAAATAAATTTATTTAAAAAAAAAAAGGAACCTGCCTTCCAACGCAGGGGACATGGGTTCAATTCCTGGTCAGGGAACTAAGATCCCAAATGCCACACGCCACAACTAGAGAAGAAGCCCGCACGCCGCCAAGAAGAGCCAGTGCAGCCAAAATTAAAAAAAAAAAAAATTTGTATAATAAGGCCGTTGTCTAATCCTGCCTCTCATCTCCTAAATCTACTCTCTCCTTTGACTATTTATCCTGTCCCTCAGTTTAGATTCCTCAGGTCAAACAATTACACCTTAAACCATATTTAAAACCATCTTCCCACCCTCCTTTTAACCTCTTATCTGACAAGTCAATGCATTCTTGCTAGCACTATACCATCTTGCCTACATAAACTGGACCAAGATTCTCCATGTCTGTCCATTTCAGTGTCCTTCACCAGATTTTCCTAGTTTCTCTTGCTCTGTTATTTCCTTATTCTTCGGTGTGCCCCTGCAGCTCTTTCCTGACAACAACAGATAAAAAGACAACAAAATATTTATTCCAGTCTTTGGTTCAATATTAAACCAAATCTTCTTTCATTTGAAGCTCTATACATTCTCCATACAGTCACCAAGCTCATTTCTAACAAATAGTTCTGAAATTCAACCTAACTACATCAAACTAAGAAAGACACATGGCTTAAGAAATCAAGAATACGTCCACTGATGATGTGTGACTTTAAAATGACAAAGAGAAAATGGAAAAGATAAATAGCCAACTAGACAAATCTTCTAGCTGGGCAGAAAAAGGGTAAGGAAAATGACTCTAGGGATAGCTGACTTGTAAATCGTCAGCCAAATCAATGCTTGATTAGTCAATAATTTGTTCACTGTAAACTGAGTTCATTATTCCTGTGCTTATTTTCCCCTTAGTTTCCTACATTTTCCTTTTGGAAAACTACATTTTGCCTCACCCATAAAAAGGTGAATTTTTGTCTAGAATAAGGAAAGAAAACAGTGTGGTCTTAGGATCAGACTAGCTTCAGAGTTGAGGGAAAAGCCACAGAATTATTATAAGACAGGCAAAAATAAAAGCAAAGTCAAAAATCTAGAGACAAAGACACAAATATAAAACCATTCCTGTTTTTTATTATATCAGAATTGCTTAGGTATTTCCACCTTTTAAAATATGTCTCTTAAAAAGCAGTATGACTGGCTCTGAACTATGCTTAGCATAGAGTCAAACACAAATGAGACATTTATTAAACACTTGCTTTTGCAGTAAACACAGGCTACACTACTGACAAAACACACGAAGTTTAGATTTCTAGTGCCATTTAATGAATGCTTTATCGAGTGTGCTGGATTTTGGGTGTCAACTATGAACTAAAGGCAGGGACACAGGCACATCAGTGTTGTCAGAAGATTACTTATACCTGAATACAGCGACCATAAAGCTAAAGATACCTGATTGTGCTCAACTCTTCTTTGCTTGAGTGTTACCGGAGTCTTTGCTCTGCCCTTTAGTGGTTCTCTCTTCTCAAGCTTGAGCTCTATTTTAGAGTCTGGAAATAACATCGGAGAAATCATTACTCTCTGAGACACACAATAAACTACAATGTCATCCTAACATTACTCTGGAACCCTGGTTTTTTGGCACACTGATACATAAAATAAGTCTGTAGATTAGTACTACCTCAACAGACCCAAACTTGTTAACTGCAATTTCTGTCTTTAAAAACTTTTCTTTTCCATTTTTATTTCATTCCATTTTTGTTTATCTCCCCCACTCCTTAATATGATCACCACTTCTTCCTGTTTATTCTTTCTTTTTTCTGGGACTAATAGCCTGAAACAAAGTAAAAACCCATGGAGGCTTTTCACTGAAAACAATTAGCAAGTGGGAAAAGTACATTAGAATACATAGTTGTTACCATTCTTTTGTCCATACAGTGCATTTTTACTACATAAACAAAGGTTAGTTATTAAATTAAAATTTAGAATATGGAAGGGAAAAAGCTATAGAGAATTTTAAGACTGAAAAAACTTGTATGGTATCAAGCCGCTAATAAGTACAATGACGTTTATACATAAGTGCATTTTAGAAGTCTGTCCTTTTTTGATGTGACTATAAAAACCCTGGGTACAATTGAAGAGGTATGGAAGAAACTTGTTCACAGAAAAGTACAACCAACCACAGGTCACTTCTCCTCAGCCTCCCCCATAATAAAGTACCATTTCTTTGAAGAGAAGCTAGTGCATGTATATTATAGCAAATCACCATGACAGTTATTACCATAACAACTCAAATACGTATATCTTTTATCATAGGCTTCAATATCCCATTCTCCTAGTTTTGATTTTATCACCATTTGAAGGGCCAGACTTTTCAAGAGACTTGACAAAAATTTTAGTTAGCTTCTACATTTTTGTGGCCATTTATCATAGTATAGCAAAATTAATGTCAGTTGTCACTTCTAAAACTTCTATTACCAAAAAGTTACTTTCTTATGAGACAGGAATGGAGTCAACTCTTAAACAAAAGCTTAGTTTTGCATGAATTCAATGCAGTTGTGCTAAAAAGTAGTCAAGATAGTTACGTGTCTTGCTAAATATCTAGCCTAGTACCAGTCAGTCCAGTCTACTTGCAAGTTTCCCAAAAATAAACAGTGATTTTTTTACCATGTTAGTTCGAATAGTTCCATCTTTATTTAGGATTAAGGTATCAACTCCATCCCCCACTTCCCAGTAATTCTATTAATGGCTCTATTATCTATGGGACAATCTTTAGCATTATAAAGTCTTACGTTAACTCAGAACCTAAGAATCAGAAAGCAAAAAGAACCCAACAGTAGTTGAGCAGAAATTGATTAAACAAATAAGATATCTGGTTACAGAATAATTCCTCTTACAAACTTAAATTCCAATAGCCAATAAAAACATGGTCCTCATCAACTATACTTCAATTAGAAAAAAAAAAAGACACCCCAAAACCATTGTCCTCAAATAGGGAAAAAAAAAAACCCAAACATTTAATAATAATTTGAATATGTTCAGCTAAACCATTGGAATGTCAAGTGAGTTTCAGTGATGAAATGGAAAAGGGATGTTGTTCATCCACAAATATCTAACTTGTTGCAACTCTAAGAATAAAACACACATACAACATGTTTGTGGAGACCACACAAAACTGTTCAAATTTAACAACTTTATTGAATTTGCAAAAGCATTCTACAGTAATACATTAAAAAAAAAATCACATAGTACTTAGTAGGTACATGTATACATGTACATTTCAGAAGACAAATAACAAATAGAATTACTCCCAGAAAGCTGCAAAGATGGATAGGTTAGTCTAAGAATATAGTAATGGCTGTAAGTCCCAAAGGACTATATTTTGTTTATAATTAATACTACTATTTTCCATAAAAATACAAAGAAATTCGATTATCAAGTGCCTCTACAGTTAGACTCTCTCATCTTACAATCATAGAAATGAAAACAGAGAATAATATATTGCTTTATATAGACACATAGAAACTGGGATATAGTAGGATTTCTTATGACTTAAAAAAAATAACTTAAATTTGCTTTTAGAATTTAGCTTAGATTAAGCCTAATCATACACGAATTACAACATACCTTAAAAGTGTTACTTATAAAAAAAAAGTCCCATCTTTCCTAATTCACCTGACTATAGTTTTCCAGTGATGGTGAGAATGCACTATCCCAGAATACTATGGTCTAGAGCAGTATTTCTCAAAGTGTAGTCCACCAACTGCTTGCTACCAGTCCATGAAAAAACGAGGCATTTGCGCCAGAATGTAAATCAGCGCACTGTCTTTCCTCTACCAATAAAGTTTTACCACAAAAATAAAACCTGTCATTCATCTAGATTCAAATTCTGGTACACGCTTATCTTATCTGTGGATCAGTAACAGTTTGTAGACTGGCACTTTGAGTTGCACTGATTTGGACTATTACAAACGATACTGTAGATATCAGTAAAAAACAACACAAGTGAGAAAATGAGAAAATATGTAGACAAGTTCTGGAAAGTAATAAAATATTTAGTAATATTTAAAACCATGAAGACTCAACTTATAATCTAGTTAATGGAATTTTCTTAGTTTTGAAGAGTTGTAAAATCTTAAAATAGGAAAGACCGAACTATTTGAGAAAAAATGCTATCTAGAAAAGCTTTAAACTGTTAGTATCAGGCTTTCTTTCTGTGCAACTAAAAAAAAAAGGCAGATATATGTAGGCAATTACTTTTATACTGCAATTTAATTGGTAGAAGTCTGACACTTTGAAATTAGCCTATTCTGGAGACTAAAAAGACCTTAGAAAATTCTGGCATAAAAGTACTTTAAATTCCTAGAAAAGCTGCCAAGTTCCCCATATCAAAGATAAGATGTCTTTATTCTTAATTTTATTAGCGTTTTTTTCCACTCTTTTTAATTACTTTGAATACTTCTCTTCCAAATAATGTTCCGCCTTTAAAGGGGGTAACAGCCAGCTTATTCTTAGAAGCTGGATTAATTTTGCAATCTTTTAGCCAGAGATACCGGCGACCTAAAGTGGAAGATCCCATGGTATAAGCAGCCATTTTTATTTCATCAAAGGCAGCTTCACAAAGAAATGAGGCCGCATCATATGTTTTGCTTAGCATCCCAAGTGCCTGGTGCACGTGACTAGGATCTGAGCTAAGAATTTGTGCAGCCTGACTAATGTCTGCCTGCATAGCCCGAACTACAAAGGCAGTATGGGTTGCAATCTGCAATGCTGATGCTGCAGCTTCATACGTTCCACAAAGTGCTAAGTCCAACTGTTTATCACAGGACTCAGGGGAAGCTGCCTGAATACCTGCTGGTGGAGTGGCTTCAGAAATAAACCCTAGGATTTCATCATCTACTTTTGGAACTGATAATATCCGTGTTGCCTCTCTGGAAGAAATTGGATACTTGCATGCCAATGAAGGCAGCTGCCTGCCGATTTGCTGCCACTCCTCTTCAATTACTTTTAAAATAGATTCATGGAAGGGAAAAGATAGTTCGGGGGCATCTATTTTATCATGCTGTGATTGCTTAGACATTTCTATGCCTAAGGTAGTCAGTGAGTGAGAGACAACGGTTTTTGCAGAAGAAGACATCAGTTCGGATCCAGGTATATTTTGAAATGCCACAGAGGAACCTGAATCCTTTTCTTCTACTGACTTTTCACTGAGTCTAGGTAATTTTCGTGGAGGAGACAGGGATTCTGTTTCTCGAAAATTAGGTGCATCAATTCTCTTCCATATATTTTCTACATCCAGTGGGGGTGTAGAGCTAGAAGTCCCAGGCAAACTACCTACTCCACCCTGGACCAACAGAGAACTGACGTAATCTCTGATTGCCTTAGCCAGTGGTGGAGAAATTACTTGTGATCTCTCAGACTCTTCTAGTGCTCTCCTTTCACTGGAGAGAACTGACTGATCTGAAACATGGGACCTCTCAGTACATAATGGTTGAATTCCACTTTTCTCTCCACAGTAAATATTTTCTACTATGTCTTTATAGCAAGTACTGGTGGTTTCTTTAATCAGTGAAGGAGAAGCTGCAGCAGAGACCAACATGGCAGCGAGTTCATGCTGAGGAGATGTCGAAGAACTTTTCTCTAAACATCTATCATGGCTAGACTTGGAGGAAACAAACAAATTCCCTCCAGAAGCTAACTTCTGCATCTGTTCCCTGCCAGGCAAGGCTGTGGCAATAAGAGGTTCCCTAGGTGGGTCTCCCTTAGAAGAATGTACTTTCTTAGCTGCCTGTTGTTCAGTCCTGCCCAAAGGAGGACGGGTGGAGATTTCAGGAAAAGAAATACCCTGAAAAAATCCACCAGAGGGAGTAGTTGGAAGTTCAGAAAAAGGAAAAAAATCCCTAGTGGACTTCACTTTCTTGTGTTCTTTCTTCTTTCCTGTAGAGGCAAAAGAGGCAGGAAGTTTAAGCATTACTTGTGTTTAAGCTGATTCTATTCTTTGCCTCTTTGCTAATAACATAGTGCTGTTGAAGGAACATTCTGAACAACCAATTTGACAGACTGTGCCCTGGCAGGCAATGTTTATGGAGATATAAACAATTTGAGTCATTAAATAGTCATGAAATTAACAAACAAGTCATATGAATTAAAAATTTATAAGTGTCAAGTTGTTCTTAAAATAAATTTTAAAAGGTCGTTTATTTCATGTACTACTCGAAAAATATTTATATACCATGGCCAAATTTTCTTAAAATAGTCTACTAAAAATATGTCAAAATATTTACTATAAAGTTTTCTTGAAATCAGATCTTCCAGCAAAAACTATAAATTTAAATGCTTATCAATATGAGAACAGAGAAAACATGCCGTATGTAAATACTACTGCTACATATCAATTACGAGAAATAAATCAGACACATGTAATAAATCAGTAGGAGATCTTAATATAACAGAGTAAAGAAAAGCAAGTGATAAGATTTAGCATATCACTTACACAAATTTTTTTTCAAGTATAAGATAATACCATGTATTAGGCAGATGCATATGAAAAAGTATTTAAAATCAGGCTGGAAAGATAATCATCAAATTAATGATAGTGGTTGCTTCTCTGGAGATGATACTTAGAAAGGGATAACTGGGGAAACTTTGTCTCTACTTGTAATACTTTTCTCTTAGAAAGATGAAATTTGCAGCAAAAAAGATAAAGAGTGATTTTACGTGACAAAAAATTAGACATTTCTACTTTTCAGTTTCTTAGAATTCTCAACAAAAGGTATTTAAATCAAATTACTTGGAGGACTACTCTAATGATATGAACAAAATTTACATATATCTTGGTAATATTATTTAAAATTTTATCTTCTTCATGGTTACTGTATCTTATGAGTCTGAAAAAAATTTGATTTTTTTGATTATATACTTTATTAACATCATATAAAATTTTACCTTCTTCATTGTCACTGTATCTGTCAGAGTCATTACTTCCATTCTGTCTTGTATTTTCCACTGAAGAAGAAATTGCCGGCAGAGGAGTAGAAGATCTAGATTCTGTTCCTTGTTCCCTCAGTTTCAACAGCTTTTTCTCATATAGCTTCCTGGTTGTTCCTGTATTAAGGCAGAATTTGCTTTATTACTTGTATTGTCTTATTTAAGATCCAGCTCAGACATTAGCTTTAGAAACATTAAAGTGTTACTTTTCACTGTTTCCTTTTCTAAACTTAAATGCTTAAAAATACTACATAATGGATTCTTTTCTAAAATAGGTGCTTTTCTGGGATGTTAATAAATGATTATAACAATGGTTTTCTGGTTTGTTTTTTTTTGTAGAATGAAATACATAATAGATTGATTTAAGTCTTACTATGGATTACCTATTGAAGAGCCATGTATGACTGAGTATCTCTGACTGAAAAGTTTTGAACTTTGTGTAATTTCTCTAGTACTAAGTAATAGTACTTGCCTTTGTAGAAAAATTGTGTTTATAAACAGAGTGTACTCCTCTGAATTATTATGATTAAAATCCCACAACTCTAAGAGACTAATATGCCTATAAAGGCCATTTAGTTATGGGAAAAGTCCTAAAAGTCACATTTTTAAAAACTAAGTATCTCTCACACCTAGCACTGAGTAAATTTAAGATGTTAAATCATATTTCAATATACTGCTGCAGTAAAAATGACCTTTTACGGAAAATGTGTGTTACAAAAAGAAATGATTTGCCAATTAGATAGCAAAGTAAAATTGATTATAAATAATTTAGTAACATATTTCAATGACAATTTAAAACTAAAAATAGCTTTTACTTTCTGTTTTACACTAGCTATATGTCTTTCCCTGATTTCTATAAGATGAATAAAATGATAAACATATATTTTTTAGAAACAATACATATCTCAGTATGTTACATAAGTAGTCTTAAGATGAACAGCTGGGGAGGGGGAAATAAGGAGATGCTGGCCTTAAAATTTCAGTTACACAAGATGAATAAGTTCTAGAAATCTAAGTAGAGCTTGGGCTACAGTTAACAACACTGTATTACATCCTTGAATTTTGCTGGGAAGGTAGATCTTAAGTGCTCTCACCACACATACATGCATAAAAGGAAACTCTGAAGTGATGGATATGTTAATTAGCTTGATTATGGTGATCATTTCACAATGTACATGTATATTAAAACAGCAAGTTGTACACCTTAAATGTACAACGTTTGTTTGTCAATTATACCTTAATAAAGCTGGGGAAAAAATAAACAACTGGTATATCAACATGTAATTTAATGTATGTTAATACACAATACACAGTCTTCAGCACCTCCCTTTTGTAATTTTAAATGAAAAATATAAAAAGGGTATCAAATGTCTGTTGGTAATTATACTAATAGGCTTATTATCATCTCTTGGGAAGCCGTACATTAAATAAGACAAAAGAAAGTCAATATTCTAAATTCTTATTTGCAACTACACCTATAGGTAAAAAACAACCCCCAAATCTACAGTATTCAAAAATTTACAGGGACTTCCTTGGTGGTCCAGTGGTTAAGCATCCGCCTTCCAATGCAGGGGACGTGGGTTCAATCCCTGAGCAGGGAAGTAAGATTCCATACGCTGTGGGGCAACTAAGCCCACGTGCCACAACTAGCGAGAAGCCCATGTGCTGCAACGAAAGCCCGTATGCCACAACGAAGATCCCACGTGCTGCAACTAAGACCTGATGCAGTCAATTAAAAAAAAAATTTTTTTTTTTACACAACTTAGAAGATCAAATAGAACTTTCTCATCTTGAGGTTATTGCCAAGACCCTCCAAAATTAAGGCACAATCAGCCTTGCAAACTCACTGACTTAACAGTAACCAAATGATGAAAATCCAGGGTATTTACTTTTAAGTTTTCCTTTTCGGTTTGTTCTTTAGTTTTCAGTTTGTTCCTGAATTCCAATCAAGACAAGACTTTTTAATAGGTACTTTTAATGATAACTGAAGTGGATACTATGCTGGGAATTGAATAACTTGAGTTCTTTTAAGAAGTCTGTAACTAACTTACTGATTTGGATTAATTTGGCCAGCTATGTTACCTCAGATTTTCCTCAATTGTCATATAAGACCCATGTCTCATCAAGTAGTATGACAATGGGCACAATACGAAACAATCTCAACAGAGGTAATCTTGGGGATTAATTAGTTCAATTCTCTCATTTTATTTCCCTCATTTGTATAGTTAGGGAAACTAAGGTCCTGGTCATATAAATGATTAATGACAGACTGGTCCTTAGAACGAAAACTCTACCTGCTAGACAAGAGGGGAAAACAGTGTGGGGTACTGCTTCATAAAAAGATATTTGAAATTTTATCAGCTTACCCACAATAGGACCAGGGTTCACTCCATATTTCACAAGCTGATCCAGAAGGTCTTCATTAGAGAGCTCGGTTACATCTAGATCATCTTTATCTTCTAGTCTGGGTTTATCAGTTTTCTTTGTGGCTTTCTGTAAACGAAGTCCAGTTGTCATTTCCACATGAATTTTTAAATGTTCATTTATTGACACTATATAAATAACACTGCATATAATAAATACGCAAATTTACCTCCAAGTTGACTTATAGTAGAGCTTAGCAATTTGATTAAATTAAAAGCAACTTATTATTCAAAAGTATTTTCTAAGTTCAGCTGTAATTATACAAACCTAATAAGCCAAGCAAGTAACTCAAATTTTAGATATTACTGTTAAAATAGTCAATTTTGGTTAACTATCTAAAGAGGTGACGGCATCAAAAATTCAAAAGAGCAAAAAGTCTGAGTCTAAACATTTTCATCCAGATAACTGTAAATACAATTTACTACTGGTTTTTCTATAATCCTTGAAAGTTTAAATTAATCCAGGAAAGTTTAAGATTTTACCAAAAAGGTTAATACATGTTATATATAAAAATGATTTATTTTAAACAAGCATATCAAAATTTAAGAAGCCCAAATGAATTCTTCTTGTAATACAGTGACTTTAAAAGCCAGTTTTTGACTCATGAAGGAAGTCAGACTCTATGGCTACATATCACCTCTGACATGGCTTTGTTGCCACACATAGTCTATATGACCATTTCACTAAGACTAGCTGAAAAACGTGGAACAAGCTTTGAGAAAAATTTTAAAGGCAGTTTTTAAAATAATTTAAGCAATGGCATTCTTTATTGGAAAAACTATATAAACTTCCAAGGTTAAACAGGGTAAGGGAGCAAAAGTATGGTTAGCTTTTAGAGTTGTGGCAAATAGCTTTACAAATGTCTCAGTAATCCCAGTAACCATCAGAGGACAATATAAACGGCTGTTTAAATAATGGCCACAAACATCAAAGTCAACGTAGGCCCAAATTACTGTTTAAGGCAGAAGAGTCAATACTGCATCCTAGAAATATTTTATGGAAAATAGCAAAAATCATAAAGCTGTATGGGCTGTTTACTTTCCAGTGATGCTGAGGGGGAAAGAAAAATCAGGCATTATTTGTCATGTATTAGAATTTGTTTCTCAACCAAATAAAAATGTGAAATACTTCATATAAAGAACATAATAGGAACAATGTCAACTCATGAGAAATCTTCAATACAATTTTTTAGATGTGTGAAAAGTTACCAAGGGTACTTTCAGAAGGCTTTAATATTGTACCAATCTAGGATCATTAAGTTCAAATCTTAAGCAACTCACACCTTGATGTCAAAATAGCTGCCTAGAGTCTAAGAGTTCTATATATCAAATCCTTGAATTCTTTAGAAAAGACTTCTTTTTTTTTTTTTAATCAAAGAGACCTAATCCTGTGACCTACTTGAATATTCCAAAAGTGTGGACAGGTTGGGAAGAAAAAGCCCATTGTGTAACATAAATACTTTAAACAAAAAAAAGCAGTCAGGTACAGATTACTTGTAGAAAAAAATCCCTCTAACCATAAGAACGTTCAAATCCTACTCCTATAACCAAACACCCAGGAATTTCAACTTCCTGAAGCAGCGTGAGGTTTTCAAGAAATAATCTGTCTTTGGCACTAACTACATTCTGCTTTTTATTAGTTATCTGTACATATGTTTTACCTTCTCCAGATGGTAAACTCCTTGAACAATAGTCCTTAAGTCTGGCTTGTTATCAAAACCTCAAAACTTTAGGAAAAGTTGCCCCTATTTTAAAAAGTCTTACGCCATTCTGAGTCCTAATATTGGGCCTAACAATCTGTATTTTGATGTACAGCTCAGGTGATATTAGATGTAGCATTTAAGAGGGTAACACAAAGCAGGAGCACTGTCATATTGTATCCCAAGCAGCTAAATTAAAGAGTGCCTGACATAGGAATAGGTGCCTGATACATGTTTTGTTGAATGAATGAATCAAAGTGCCATCTGGTGAGGGGGAAATTAGCCACTTATTTTAAAAAACCAATTTCTTATTAAGAAAAAACAAAGACTTAGCATATCCAAGCAGGAAACCAACTCCCTCACATTTTCTTAAAACATATTGAAACTCTACAGCTGTACAAGGAAATTTTAAGTAAAGGCCAATAAACTGGCATAAGGTAAGTCAAATAGAGCAGGTGCTCATAACGGGCCACCTGAGTTTTATTTTTACGAAGAAAAGCTCCAGAAAAGTAATGCCATTCTACGAAATATCAAATTTAATAAGAATAAAAATTGGGAGTATACATATTTATCAAGCCAGCAGTTTCAACCAGGAAGAAGGAGTCATTAGTTGTAATGATTTCTGCCTCCAGAGAGCTTTGTTCGTTTAAGCAAATCATGTAATCTCTTAGTTTCCTTCGGTCAAAATACCAAGTACCAGCTACGTGCCAGGCACTGTTCTCCAGTTTCTTCCCAACTACCAGATGATCTCTAATTTCTTTTTCAACTTTAAAATCCAAAAGTTCTGTGATATCACCTATGAACCACTCTTATTTAAATCTCAACCATTAGTAGCAAAGATGCTGAAGTATAACTAATTATTACTACAGAACAGATTCTATTGAGCATTTATATACCAAATTGTGTTCTAAGTGCCTTATATGTATTAACTTATTGAATCCTAAAAATCCTATGCGATAGATACTAATATCCCCATTTTACAAGAGAGGAAACAAGTCCAAAGTTGTTCAGGTAACTCAGGCAATCTGCATACCCAGTTATATGGTAACATTTGAGCAGACTTTACATGTACATCACTTTCACAAACTTACCTCATCCACTTCTGAATACATTATGGTAGCACTGTATTGTTCTGGCATTAAATAAAAACAACAAAGTTCAGAAATCACATATTGTAATAGCTAACATACGCTGTAGTTGCTGAGCACTAGACATCTTCACAAATGCAACCTCAAGTAATCCTCTAAGTTGCTATTAGATTATTCCTATTTCAGATGAAAACTGAGCATCTGATAGGCAATGCTTTTTGTTCGAGGTCACGTGAATAAGGGCAGAACTGGAATTTGAATCTATAATTCTGATTCAGAAGTCTGTATACTTAACACCTTAGTGTAGAATATAGTGGTCAATTTATGATTTAACTTTTACTACCTAACACACTCTTTACTGTTCTGTTCCATGTCATTAAATATTTCCTGTTAAGAATTCATAATTCATCAGATCAGACCATTCAAGAATGCTATGCTCCAATGGATTCCAAACAGCTACACTGCTTTGCACCCTGAACGAAAAGGCAGACCATCAACTCTGTATGTAAATGTTTATTTTTGTGTTGACAATGCTGATAATTTCATCACTGGAAAATACTGGTTACCATCAAGATGCATAAAAAGCATAGAAATAAGAAAACTAAAAACTAAAACCAAATTTTGAACATGCAAATATTTTGTCCTATCACACCAAGTGTACCTGACCATGGCAATGGCTGAAATGAAACAATTTCTCCTTTAGTTAAAAATACTCTTCATAAACCCATGTTTAAATCGAAGGTATATGCTATGTCCTTGGCCAAATCCATGTTAATGTTTGTTTTAAAATGTTAAAAATTCACCATTTAAAAAAATCTGCCTTATCTGAAACTGTCAAACATAATTTGGCTTTCTCCTAGAGCATAAATATTCTTTAAGAAATGTGACTCTATATTGTTATTACACATAGGGCTAACAATGACTAGAACATAAAACACTGTACATATAAAAGGAGAATAATTTTATATACCAATTGTTATAAATGGTCTAAGGTTGTCTTCTTATAAATTCAATATATTTTTTTCCTATGCCTGATAAAAAAAATTTATCAGACTCCTTAGTTAAATTAGGACTCATTTTTACTTAATGTGCTTTAAAGAGGAAAGTGACGTTAGTGACCAACTACCACTATTAGCTTTTTCAAGTTGTTGACACCACTGCACCCAGCCCAGGGTACACATTTTTGAGTTTTAAATACACAAGGTAGAAAAAACTTAAAGCTGTCTTTGACACAGTTGATATCTATATGGATTCAAACATTGAGATACATGCTACTGGACATAGGAGGTTCTCTTAAAAAATTAACTATGGTGGTTGGCAGGTCTGCAGAAATCAAACTCCTGCAGTTAAGAGCGCATGATAGGAACTCAAAAATGTTGGATAATTGAACTGAAATTTAAAAATTTTACATTCAGGTCTTCTTACACCCCAACGAACACAGGGTAGATCGGGACATACCCTCTTTGAAAAAGTTGAAGGAAAAACATCAAAACCGAGACAGCTGTTTCTGTCGACAGTGAATCATCATCAAAATAAGAATGAATAATCCTATCATAAACATACAACCAAATACTTCCACAGCTCAAGAATGATACATTTGCGCAGGAGACCAACATAAGGTTCCATAGAAGACTTAAAAAATAAAGTGTGCTGATTTAAATGGAAGATATTTCATTTTCAACCAAATTTTTACTAATAGTTTGAATATTACTTTCGTTTTCAGAGGGGTTGGGGAGAAACAGGTAAGGGATATACTTTATTTCAAAAATAAATTTCTTCTTATGAAGTACAGTGGCTTTCTTCAAATTCAAAAACAAGACATGAGAAACAAGAAGGTGCGATTGATCTTTTACTTATCAAACCAATATTTATTTGGCACTACTATGTGCCATGCATCGATTTAAGACATAAGGTTTTCAATTTCTCTAAAGCCCAGACTAAGATTTAATTAAATCTACATGTGTCTATTATATCTTTCCTTCATTGCCATCTGGGTAGTCCAGAAAATACACTGGATAAACTTTTTAAAACTAAAGTTAAGATAACTTTGAAAGAAGCAGTCATTTAGAGTTATACTAGTAATCAGTACAACTCTAAACTCCACTTTCAATGTTTTACAAAGCATTGCACTTTACACCAGTCACTAGTTTTAACTACATTCTATTATGATTTGTAGCCTGATAACCAGGCTGATTCATACTAATAGCACATAAAACCCCAGAGAACAAAACCCAACTATCCTCAAACGAAATATGCATTTGCTGGAGCCAATCTGAGTTTACCCGGGATTAGATATCCCAAATTGCAACAATGACAGAGCAGAATGTCATGAAATAAACATTTCTCCTGATTCCGAAGCTTCTCCTTTTTTCATGCAAATACACCAAAAGGAAAAACAACCCCCCAAACCCCTAAAACCCAAGCCCTAAGTAACTAGAATTTTTAAATATTTGAGCGTCTATGATAACCACTCAAGGGTGTATTTTAAAATGCTCGTTTAATTTAGAGTAACGCTGCCCCGCCAAAAGACGGCCTGCTGCTGGAAAGGTGTAACACAAACAAGAAAAACATAAACCGTTCAAAAAGCCCTCCATATGCAAAAAACATAAAAAGGCGGGAATTTCTTTATTTCAAATTTTGGTTAGGTATCAGTATGTCACAAATTGCCCTCCAGGGAGCGCTCTGAGACCCGGTTACTAGTCATTTCTGTTAATAAAGCGGGAAAACGCTCAAACGTAACCTGTAGCCGTTTCGAACTGACACTCCTTAGGGCTTTCGAAAAGGGCAGGGAAGTCCCTGTTCAGCTGCCCACCTCCAGCGGCCGGGCGTCCAGGGACACAAAGCTGCCTGCGCGCGCCCATCACCCGCGCGCAACCCGAGAACAAACACCAACTTCACACCCCCCGACACACCGCGACTAAAACGCGCGCCCCGCGGCCTTAACTTCGGGGATCTCCTCTCCGACGCCCTTCCCTCTCAGAGCCCGAGAGCCCGCGGCGAAGGAGCCGAGCCCGGCGTCCGCAGACCCAGAGGCCAGCCCCCCGGGCGGGTGGGGGAATAGCCCCACCGCCGAGGAGGCCCGAGGGAGGGCTGCGCGCGCGCGAGGGGGGGGGGCGCCCACTGCTAAACGCCTGCCTTTGTGGCCCCGGCCCTGCGTCCTTACCCTGCCGACGGCGGCGCGGCTGCGGCCCGCGGCGGCGGCCCCGGAGCCCAGGACCGGGGTAGGTTCGCGCTCTTCGTCGCTGGAAAAGTCCGGGGGCCCCTTGCTGTTGGCGCCGGCTGCTAGCGGCGGCCGGTTGCGCGCCGTGAGGTGCTGCAGGTAGAGCTGCACGTACACGTCTTTGCGCTGCTCCCCGGCCGGGAGCGTCACATTGTTGGCGACCAACTCACTCTTCAACTTCTCTTTCGTCAGGACCGAGGGGTCTTCAAGGAACTCCGGCATCTCGGCGGCGGCGAATCCCCTTCCCCGCAGCCGTTGCACCCGCCGCTCACGCCGGCGCGCTCGCTCCTTGCCCGGGGGGGGGGGGGGGGGGCCGCGCTACCGCCTCCGAGTCTCACAGCTCTCGGCCGGGACCTGCGCCACGGAGCACAGCGGAAACTCGCGCACACAAAGCCAAGCCAACGCCGGACACAAAAGCCCCTGCAGAACAAGCGGGGCCCAGTGCAGCCAAGCCAGGAGTCCGCACCAACCCCAGCGCACACCCCACGGCCAAGGGAGAGCAGCCTCTTCGCCCACGCCCCAAGAACGGGTGCCGCCATTGGCCCGCGGCCGTAGGAAGCGCGGCGGTGATTGGCGAGACGCCTCGCGCGGGTTCCATTAGCCGCGGCGCTCTGCTAGAGGTGGTGGAAACGCAGTTTAAAAGCCGCTTGGGCGGGAGCTCCGTCGCGCGGCTCGTTTCTGTTTCCCATTTCCTCATCCTTCCTCTTAGGATGGCGATAAGAGGCAAGTCGTACTGCTTTTTGTGCGCCGTTTCCTCTCCTTGCCCCTCTGGCGAAGCAGCTTTTCTCTCCGGGGTCGGTCGCCGGCGAATGGGCCGGATTTCACGGCAGCTGCGAGGACCCGGGTCTGGGCCTTTCTCGATACCGGGACACTGGTTCACCGAAGAATAGCCGCAGCCTTTCCTCTCCAAAAGCTAGCCCTGAAGGGAAAGAAAAGGAGTGAGGCGTTCATGTGGACGCTCATCTTCCTCGATTTGATTTACTTGGGGGAGGCAAGGGGAAAGCGGGCAGTTAAATCTCCGTCTCTGCTTGCGAGCGCTTCTTTTGTTCCCGAAATTCAGAAAAAGCCAGACCTTGACTACGGGGCACTTTGAACTACCCTTGAATTTGTGACGAAATTGTATTGCCAAATATTGCACTTGCCTCTTACCCTAAAGAAGGTTGGGACCTTTCTAAATTATTTCATTTAGTTATTTGGGGCTCAATTGCATTTTGTTCAGAGCCGTCTCTGGGTTGGATCCCTCCACCCTTAAGTATCTTACCCGTAACTTAAGCCTAATGCTTCATAATACAACGAAATGAAATGATTTAGGAATTCCTTAATGGATAACTTACAACTGAGACAGGTGCATTCTAAATTTTAATCTTAGGGGAAGCCTAGTGACTAATAATTAGGCCAGAAACCCTAATCAAACCCCATTACGGATCCGAGTTAAAACTTGGTGGAGTCTCAGAAATTTTACAATAAAAATGTCTTTCTGAAAACAAATACCATTAACGACAAACGTTTAAATACCTTTCGAATTTATATGTTTCAAGATATTTTCTTCCAAGAAAAGAAAGAAACTGACCTTGGATTTAGGGTGTCTTAATCATTTCCCCAGATTCTGACCTCCAAACTATGTTTTATAAGCTACTTTAAAAAAAAAAGTTTATCTGATTTCTGCATGGTTGTTTAAGTTCCAGTAAATTTACTGGAAACGCTAAAAATGTTTCCTATGAATTAAGCCATTTTATTTTTAGAAATTGAGGAGATACTTCTTTTAACGATAGTCTATTTTCCTAGAGGCAATTTTACTAATTATTTTCTAAAAATATCAGTATTTACATATATTTGAGCAATAGTATTCAGACCAGAAATGCAAAATAAAAATTGTATTTTAATTAGCCGATTGTTTCGTAGGTCTGTAGGTTGCTCTGTAAGAGTTACCTTAACCGTTACCTATCCACCCCCAGCTTCACTAGGTACAGAGGCAAGGGTTTCATCTTCAGACGGTGAACTGAGCTGACAGGCGAACGACCATAATTTCGCAGTGACTGGTAACCCCATAAATGTAGTCAGTGAGTGTGGGATGGTCCCAGGCAGTGTGCCTGGCACAGTTCAGTTATTTCTTCCAGTATAGTCTCAAATTACGCGCAAGGCAGAAGTCCTGAGCAGAATATCTGCAAGGCCACAGTTAACGGGTTTATTCTATCCTATTTGAATTAGCAAGTTATCCTGTTAAATCGTTACCTTGCTAGTTGAAGGGGTTGACTTGACTGTACTAACAGTTTTTAAGAGGTAGGTTTTGCCGCTCTAACTGAAAAGGGTCAGAGTTACCAGGGCTTAGTTACCAGGGCTTAGATCTGACGAGGGTGGAGTACATAGAAGGATCTCCAGCCTCTGATAGCTGCCCTATGGTCTGAGGATACCTGGGCAGCTAGGTTCCTGAAGTGGATCTTCAGAGGAGGAAGAGGCATCACTGACACTTTGAAAATAATAATCTACATAAATTTGATGCCAGTAGAGTACAACGCTGGAATCACAGAGCCACCTGGAGGGACATCTGAGGGTGCTGCACTGGAGCTCTGCTTTTTCATAGGGCCATTGTACCAGAAAATTTCCAGGCAGTTTAATCCTACCTTTTACCACAAGCAAAAAAAAAAAAAAAAAAAAAATCACCTGTTGAGTCTGAAAGTTGTTATATTTTATTTTTATTTCTGATTGAGTTATAATAAACACATCAATACAATATTAGTTTCAAGTGTACAACAGTGATTCTGTATTTTTATGCTTTATGAAATGATCACCATACAAAGTTGTTAAAATATTTTTGACCATTCCCTTATGTGTACATTACATTCCCATGATTTATATATCGTTGTTTTTTTTTTTTTTGTGGTACGCAGGCCTCTTACTGTTGTGGCTTCTCCCGTTGAGGAGCACAGACTCTAGACACGCAGGCTCAGCGGCCATGGCTCACGGGCCCAGCCGCTCCGCTGCATGTGGGATTTTCCCGGACCGGGGCACGAACCTGTGTCCCCTGCATTGGCAGGCAGACTCTCAACCACTGCGCCACCAGGGAAGCCCTCCCATGACTTATTTATCTTATAATTGGAAGTTTGTACCTCATAATCCCCTTCCCCTATGGCAACCACCAGTTTGTTCACTGTATCTGAGAGTCTGTTTCTGTTTTGTCCATTTGTTTTGTTTTTCAGATTCCATGTATAAGTGAAATCATACGGTATTTTTCTCTGTCTGACTTATTTCACTTAGCCTAATACCCCCCAGGTACATCCATGTTGCTGCAAATGGCAAGATATCATCCTTTTTATGGCTGAGTAATATTCCAGTGTGTGTGTGTGTGTGTGTGTGTGTGTGTGTGTGTGTGTGTGTGTGTGTGTGTGTGTGTGTCTGTCTATCAATGTATATCACATTTTCTTTATCCATTCACCTATGGAGGGACACTTAGTTTGCTTCCATATCTTCGATGTTGTAAACGATGCTGCAATAAACATAGGAGTACATATATCCTTTTGAATTAGTATTTTTGTTTTCTTCATATAAATACCTAGAAGTGGAATTGCTAGATCATATGGTACTCCTATTTTTAATTTTTTGAGGAAACTTCATACTGTTTTCCATAGTGGCTGTACCAATTTACATTCTCATAAATAGTGTACGAGAATTCCCTTTTCTCCACATCCTTGCCAATACTTGTCTTTTTGATAATAGCCCTTTTGACAGGTGTGAGATGGTATCTTGCTGTGGTTTCGATTTGCATTTCCCTAATGATTAGTGATGTTGAGCACCTTTTCAGTGTGTGTTGGCCATCTGTATGTCTTCTGAAAGTTCTTTTAAATATACACAGTACTGTACGCTACAGGCCAACATTAAAGATAACATAATTCACAAAGAACTGAATTCTAGATGCCTGAAATCAATGTTCCCTGAGTAAAAACATTCTCATTCCCTCTCATTAATTCTCTCTCCTTTTCTTATCCCTGGACACTATCAAAAGGAGGTTACTTGCAGATTCTACATTTCTCAGGAGACATGGTTGATGTCGTAGCTATCAGACAGTGAGATTGACTTTCTACATCATCCACAAAGCCATGAGTTATCAAATTCAGACTTGGAATTATCCTAGATGCATCCAGGTATATCCCCAGCACCACTATTTTTAGTGATGAAGGTAATTTTGATTTTAACTCTGCTGTAGAGCTCCGAAGTAGAGGGTTTTTTTTTTTATACTCTTATGTACATTAAGGCCGAGAGGTTGGGCTACAGAGTTTGGGTGGCCTCTGTTCCTGGTTACCACTTCCAAACAATTTCTCCTCTTTCCTCCTTCAAAAACATTTGAAGTTCACATCATCATAAATCACACCTCATCCTCTTTACTGCTATAATTTCTCAACCCTTGGCCAATCTCCCTCAGAAATTAGACCATTGCTCCATGCTCTAAGTTTTCCTCACCATCCCTTTTGTCTACGTTCTTTGTGAATTCAACATTCTAACAGATGGCCCATGTAACACTGACATTGGGCCTCTTAGGTCTTTGACCTCTTCATCTCCAATAACGTGTTCCTCTATTCCATCTCATCCATCCACTCTAGTGGTAAGACTCTGAACCCTGTCATCAATAGCTGTTTTACCTTCTAAATCTCAAATTCAAGCATCCCAATTGTCAATCACTAGCCTCTTTCCTTCAGCTCATTTATCGTATTCTCACTGACCTCCCATTCATTAACCCCAACACTTTAAAGAAAAACCTATTATCCTGCTCCTGCCATCATATAATCATTCCAACTCAACTGAAGTAGATTCCCTGATCAATCCATATAATCACTCTTCTGCAAACATTTTCAACTCTCTTACTCCAATGTCTCTATCTTTCTTTCTTGGAAGAGCCTCAGCCTTGCTGGGACTGAACCTTGCTGGAACAAACTTTCTCACTGCTTGCGCCCAAGTAGCAAAGATTGCTGGAGAAAAGTCATACAACAACTGGTTTTAATTCATGACCTCAGACCTCACAGGAGCACTCGACACTGGCTGACAAAGCTCTTCATTCTCTGGATTAACCATTCATATCTTCACTTCTCAAATTGCTCACATCCCTTCCCCATTTTCAGCTGGTAACCTTGCTTCATACTTGAGAAAATAGAAACCATCTGTAGGAATGCCTCAACTTCAGACGGTCAAATCTGCACTCATTTTCTCTTGCATCTTTCTTGCTTAAATTGAAGTGGTGTCCTTCTATCAGAGTGAATTCCACCAGTTGTACTCTGGATCTCACCCTTCTGTCCTCAAGGACTTGATTCTTTCAGTCATCTCCTGTGAAACTTCTGAACTAAAAAAAAAAGACGATGTTTTATTTTGTGTTACAGTCATCCAATATAACAAATATTTTAATTATCTTTTATGTTGAAACAGGTATTAGAGATTTTTTTTAAAAAATCTTTAAAATGTTACAGCTCGGGGGCTTCCCTGGTGGCGCAGTGGTTGAGAGCCTGCCTGCCAATGCAGGGAACACAGGTTCGTGCCCCGGTCCAGGAAGATCCTGCATGCTGCGGAGCGGCTGGGCCCGTGAGCCATGGCCGCTGAGCCTGCGCGTCTGGAGCCTGTGCTCCGCAACGGGAGAGGTCACAACAGTAAGAGGCCCACGTACCGCAAAAAAAAAAAAAAAAACGTATGTTGCAGCTCTGGTACCCAAAACTTTGGGAAACAGTGGAAGGATATTTTATGTGAAACCACAGATTTTTTTTTTTTAAATGATGTTATTACTTTGTCAGAAAACTCTTCCAAAACTTTTTTTTTTTTCCTAAAACACTTGATAACTGCCTACATTTCCCTTTTTGGAGTTCTTAATGTTATTAACATACAGGTGACTTTTTTATTTTTCATATCCTGTTTTGTATAGGACTTGGTTGTGGATTTAAGGATGTCACCTCAAACAGCAGTTGATGAAATACTACATGGTCATGAAAATCATGTTCTTGACATTTATTTAAGAATATGAGAGAATGTTTACAACACAGCAGTAAGTAAAATACAAAATAGAAAAAGAGACCCATGTTAGAGTAAGATCTCAGTTCTATAAAGAACTGAAATGTGTATGGATATGTGTATATTTAAATGGACTACATGAATATAGACCAGAATGTTTGTAGTAGTTTCCTCTAGGTGATGGGGACAGGTGTTTTTTCTTTTCTTCCCTATGTTTTTCTGTATTTCCCAAGATTTCTACAATGAACACATACGATTTTATAATCATAACTACTTTGAATTAGTGTGAGAAACTGGGGAATCACTTGGCTTATCAGAATTCAGAATCTGTTTTTCAGTTTTCATTTCCAAAGGCTCCATTTAATCAGTTTATCCAGAGTACATCAGTCTTAGGTAAATGATTAAAAATAATTCAAAAGAGAAAGCTTATTAAACAGGTGAGATAAATGCTCAGTGCTTCTGTACTAGTGGATAAATCCACTTGTATGAATAAATGATACACTGGAAACTTTTTAGTGAAATAGAACAAAATCACAGAGCTATTAAGTGTCAGGATTTGGGAATTCAAATATGAATTTGTGTATTCCAGAGCCTCTTTCCTTATATCATTACTATACAATGATTGTAGAGGTTTAAGTTAAAATGAAGTGTTGGATTTTGGGTCATTTCAAAGTTACAGCAAGTTAGCAAATGGGTCATTCTGAGAAACTACAAATGTCCAGCCTTGGGAAAGAAGCTGGAACCTGTGAAGTGACAATTTTAGAGCTATAGCACTATTAATAATGACATATATATATTGCTTTACTCCCCTGCTACCTCAAAATGTGGCTGTATTTGGAGATGAGGCCTTTTAAGAGGTGATTAAGCTAAAATGAAGCCATTAGAATGGGTCCTAATACGATCTGACTGGTGTCCTTGTAAGAGGAAACTTGGACACACAGAGAGACACTAGGGAAGTGTGCGTACAGTGGAAAGACCATGTGAGAACACAACAAGAAGGTGGCCATCTATGAGGCAAGGACAGGCCTTAGAAGAAACCAACTATGCTGTCACCTTGATCTTGGACTTCTAGCCTTCAGAACGGTCAGAAAATTTCTGTTGTTTAAGCTACCCAGTCTGTGGTATTTTGCTATGGCGGCCCTAGCAAGGTAATACATATAAACCTCTACTTTTATAGTTGAAGAAGTCAGATCACAGGGTGACCTTGACTCATAGAAGGCATTTATGTATGTCCATTGGATGAATAAATGCCTTAAAGTCACAAAGAAACTTTCATTATTTTTCAAGATCTTCCTTTATGAGGACTTTTTGAACTACCCAAGGCGGAGTTAATGTTCCTATTTTAAGCACCCTCACACCACTCTGTTCATGCTACTCTCATGGCACTCACCCCAACATATTACGGTGTTTGGTTACTTAATGTATCTTTTTCGTGCTGCTCAAAAAAAACCCCACTTTCACTCTGTATCCTTTTCCTCAGTGTTTATCACAGTATCAGTGGTCCATAAATATCTGTTGAAATGAGTGACCTAATCTCAATCCAACCAAAAAAGAAAGGGAAGAACAAACTACACAGAATAAAAACACAATTTCCAATGCTATATTAAGTTGAAACATAAGAAATTAATATTTGGTATTTTCAAAATACTGAGCAGGAAAACTTGGTGACTTCCACAGAACATATCCAATAATAAAAAAAATTAATTTCTCCTAGTCTTGCTATTCATTTTTTGTACAACAGACATTTGACACATGCCTGTTAAGGCACTATTCAGTACTAAGAGTACTGGAGCTTACAAAGGTGAATGAGTAAACTTTGCTCCCTGCTATGAGAGATTAATAGTTGAAAGTGGTACCTGATTTGTCACCACTCGCATTAATTGGTGAAAATATAAAAGATGCATTGGTATCACTTAGGTCCAATGGATTCTAGCAAGTTTTTTCAACAGTTTCCACCTTTATTATAAAACATTTAGTAAAGAGTGGGATCTGGGGTCAGTCACGCGGTTCAGAGTCTCGGGTGGGACTCTGTTTCATCCGTAAGCGTGTACAATGTGCACACATTGCAGGGTTGTCTACAGTGCCTGGCACATGGGCTAAAGCATGTAAACTATTACACAAAGTTAGAAACTACCCTGTTGGACTTGCTTTCCGAAGGCAAACGAGTCTAAAATTGTTTTTGGAAAAACAGCTTGTACGGTATATGTATCGTATGTTTCCTGTTAAGGACCACCATGGGCTGATATGCCCACGAATGCACAGCAGTAATAGCCCACATCTCTATGCATTATGCACTTTGAATGACAGAGAACTCACAAGGCCAAACAGTAAAAAAAAAAAAAAAAAAAAAAGAAACCAGCCTTAATGTTTCACGATATATAGTGATCCTCGTCTTTTTGCAGACTAAGGATTACTGGGATAACATTTGAATGAGTAAGATTTAATCCTAAAATCAAAGGCATTTTCAAAAAATGGCGGGAATACATCTAGCTTTATAGAAACCAGTGGGCCTAAAAATAAAAACCATGACCCCGACGTGATTCGAACACGCAGCCTTCTGATCTGGAGTCAGACGCGCTACCGTTGCGCCACGAGGTCCTGCTGGGCTGTGGCTCACGCAATTTCTTAGGACTCCGGTAACATGGCGTCTCTTCCGGGCACGCCTCGCCTTGTCTTCCATTCTCTCCCTGCCCCTCCATCAAGTTTAGGTCGGACTGGAGACTGATTCTTTTAGTGCCAATATTTTCCTCACAGCTATCCCTCTACCTAGGCAAGGATGGAACTAGCAGAGGCGGGAGAATGGAGTTTCCCTTTTAGTCGAGTCTCCAGGGTCAAAGGACACCGGTCCTTCCTCTTCTTCTGCAAGCGATTTCCGTTCTAACCTGCCCGGCTAGGGGCGGAGACTCGGCCCTCATCTTCCCCACCCCCTCCCCGTTCAGTGGGCTGAGTTCGTGACCTCCGTTTGGAATTTGGCGGGGCGCTACTGCGCATGCGTAGGCGTTTGCCAGCTAGCGTCAGCTACCGGCTGGGAGCGCGCAGTGGGTTTTTAACGAACGTTTTCGTCTTTCTTAATCCTTCTGACAACAGTGTAAAGCGTTTACTCTCGGAGTTGACTTTTATCTCACGGTGAGCATTAAGCTTAAAAGTTACCACTTTGAAAAGACGCACTTATAAAAAATATCCGCATGTTGTGTTTGTCACCCATGCTGGGCAGTTGAATTACGCAGAAAATAGTAGTAGTGGTTAGTAAAAGTGAACTTTTCTCCCCGTCGGGGAATTGAACCCCGGTCTCCCGCGTGACAGGCGGGGATACTAACCACTATACTAACGAGGAGCTGTTCGTTTCTTTTCTCTCAAGTCCTACTTCAAGGTAAGGAGAGATTTCCCCTGCTACCACTCACCTGCGAGTGTGAAAATAGCCTGTTGCTCCTCACATTATCCATTCTGGGCGCCTTGGACTCTTTTCGTCCCTGAAAATAGTAGATGGTTTAGAATAAATGAAACAAAATGCGCTTCCAGTTTTAGTGATGGTGAACTGTTGAACATAGTTTGCCAGGACTTTTCATGCTTTCCAGATGATTTAGGTTTCTGGCGGGAGATTTTTGTTTTAAGTGACCAAGAATACCGAGTTGACACTGGGTTTTTTTGTTTTTTAATTTTAATTTTATTAGAGTATGGTTGATTTAGAATGTTGTGTTAGGAAGCAGAGTTTTACCTTCACAAATTTATATATTTTTTCTTTAGTCAAACTTCAAGGGTATCATGGTTGCCAGATGTCAGGGGCAGTCGGAGTTGCCCCACAGTCTAGTGCCTCTTCAAACTATTTGTAAGCTTTTCAGACACAAAAGGGCTCACGCAGACCAAATGAAATTTTATTAGCTGATTTTTCTTGTATTTAGGTCTTTTTCCTGAGGCGTCTACAGTTTACTTGGAAATGACAAACACTTAAATGGTTAAATAATAATACATTTAAATAATTCAAAACAAGGATGTGCCACTGATTAAACGTAGGGTTAGGAAAGTACATTAATATAATAATTTATATTATCCTGAGACTTTTCATAAACAGGATCAAGCCTGTTCCCAGGGGGACCAAGAGGGCCTCACTTACAAACTTCTAAGGTTAACTCTAAATAAGTGAATTTATAGAGTCACAAACTGACATGATTAAATGTCTTTATTATAGAACTTAAACTTACGTGTCTTAAGAAATCCATTCCTTGTACTAGGAATTAGTATTTTTATAGATCATAGGTTACATGGTGTTTTCCATCTGATGAAAGTGATTTTAGATTTAAACGCAGACATTAAAAAATGGCAATTTCTTTTTTTTTATAACATCTTTATTGGAGTATAACTGCTTTACAACGGTGTGTTAGTTTCTGCTGTATAACAAAGTGAATCAGCTATACATATACATATATCCCCATATCCCCTCCCTCTTGCATCTCCCTCCCACCCTCCCTATCCCACCCCTCTAGGTGGTCACAAAGCACTGAGCTGATCTCCCTGTGCTATGTGGCTGTTTCCCACTAGCTATCTATTTTACATTTGGCAGTGTATATATGTCCATGCCACCCTCTCACTTCATCCCAGCTTACCCTTCCCCCTCCCCATGTCCTCAAGTCTATTCTCTATGTCTGCATCTTTATTCCTGTCCTGGCCCTAGGTTCTTCTTTTTTTTTTTTTAGATTCCATATATATGTGTTAGCATACGGTATTTGTTTTTCTCTTTCTGACTTACTTCACTCTGTATGACAGTCTCCAGGTCCATCCACCTCACTACAAATAACTCAGTTTCATTTCTTTTTATGGCTGAGTAATATTCCATTGTATATATGTGCCATATCTTCTTTATCCATTCACCTGTCAATGGACACTTAGGTTGCTTCCATGTCCTGGCTATTGTAAATAGAGCTGCAATGAACATTGTGGTACATGACTCTTTTTTTTTTTTATGACTCTTTTTGAATTATGATTTTCTCAGGGTATATGCCCAGTAGTGGAATTGCTGGGTCATATGGTAGTTCTATTTTTAGTTTTTTAAGGAACCTCCATACTGTTCTCCATAGTGGCTGTATCAATTTACATTCCCACCAGCAGTGCAAGAGTGTTCTCTTTTCTCCACACCCTCTCCAGCATTTATTGTTTGTAGATTTTTTGATGATGGTCATTCTGACTGGTGTGAGGTGATATCTCATTGTAGTTTTGATTTGCATTTCTCTAACGATTAGTGATGTTGAGCATCCTTTCATGTGTTTGTTGGCAATCTGTATATCTTCTTTGGAGAAATGTCTATTTAGGTCTTCTGTCCACTTTTGGATTGGGTTGTTTGTTTTTTTGATATTGAGCTGCATGAGCTGCTTGTAAATTTTGGAGATTAATCCTTTGTCAGTTGCTTTGTTTGCAAATATTTTCTCCTATTCTGAGGGTTGTCTTTTCATCTTGTTTATGGGTTCCTTTGCTGTGCAAAAGCTTTTAAGTTTCATTAGGTCCCATTTGTTTATTTTTATTTCCATTTCTCTAGGAGGTGGGTCAAAAAGGATCTTGCTGTGATTTATGTCATAGAGTGTTCTGCCTGTGTTTTCCTCTAAGAGTTCTATAGTGTCTGGCCTTACATTTAGGTCTTTAATCCATCTTGTGTTTAAAAAAATGGCAATTTCTGAGGCCTGTTTTGGCACATTTTTTTTTTCACTCTTAAATACACCCAAAGCCTCAATAAAACTCAGTGTCCCTGGGCCTCCTTCTACTTCTGACCCTCCACTAACTCTTGTAAAGTCCAAAGGGCCCTGCGATAACTATGCTGATGTCCTTTTCTGAGTAGGATTGAAGAGACTTCCCTCTGGTCTCTCAGTTGGAGAGGCTTCAGGGCAGTGGGAAGCCAGGTGTTCTGAACTGTTTGCACAAGGTTCCACACTGTGGGAGAAGAGGCTTAATCTTTGTCTCTTCAGAAGAGACACCATCCTCTCCACCTAAGCTCTGTAAAGCTATGCCAGTGGCTCTACATGTGTTGTTACTGCTCCTCTTTTATCCTCCCTAGGGATGGGAAGAAGCAGCCTGAGTCAGCAGAGATTATGGAGCAGGGAACACAACACCTGCTGTCCATCTTCCTAAAATGGAAGGAAAAGAGAGGGTAACTAACCTGAACAGGATAAGGCAGCTCAGAGATT